>NC_080185.1:21146148-21293648 GCF_950295315.1 Erinaceus europaeus
TCTGCACATTATTGCTTGTAAGTCACTGCTTTAGGTCATTGGCAGCCTCAGAGGGTTTTTGAGCGGAGATATTACATTAGGAAAGAGGTGTTTTGGGAAAGCCAGGCAGATTGCTGTGCCAGAGTTTATTAAGCTGAGAGAATGAGGGTGGGGAGGTCTGAATGTGAGAAGGCATGGTCAGTGGCCCAGGTCTGCGATATGATACTGAGGAGTTGAAGTGCAGAGACCTTTGCCCTTTACGTTCGTGCTTCTAGGTGAACTCACACTGCTGGAACCGCCAGTTTTTCAGCTCCATCCAACTCCCCAGCCCAAGTCTACCTGTTTCTTTCCATTTCCTCTCAGTACCCTGCCTGGTTTCTGTGATCGATCATATCACTCTCATGTTTGCTATTTCACAGCAATTCCTTGCTTTCTTGACATCGTACCATAGCAACCCTGACTTTTTTTTTTTAACAATTTATTTATTTATTCCCTTTTGTTCCTCTAGTTGTTTTATTGTTGTAGTTATTATTGTTATCATCGTTGTTGGATAGGAGAGAGAGAAATGGAGAGAGGAGGGGAAGACAGAGAGAAAGACATCTGCAGACCTGCTTCACCGCCTGTGAAGCGACTCCCCTGCTGTTTTTACCCCCTCCCCTCCCCTCTCTTCTCTACTCCTCTCCGCTCCTCTCCTCTCCTTTTCTATTTGTTTTAAAATAGTGATTTCATATATACCTGAAAGCAGAAGTACACTAGAGTTCGCAGTGAGTACCTCCCTAACACTTCCTCTCCACTATTCCAAGCTTGGGATCCATGATTGCTCAACAAATTGTTTGGCTTCATATGTTAACTCTCTTTTCAATCACCAGGTTCCAGATGCCACCAGGATGCTGGCCAGGCTTCCCTGGATTGAAGACCCCACCAATGTGTCCTGGAGCTCAGCTTCCCCAGAGGCACACCCTACTAGGGAAAGAGAGAGGCAGACTGGGAGTATGGACCGACCAGTCAATGCCCATGTTCAGCGGGGAAGCAATTACAGAAGCCAGACCTTCTACCTTCTGCAACCCACAATGACCCTGGGTCCATGCTCCCAGAGGGCTAGAGAATGGGAAAGCTATCATGGGAGGGGGTGGGCTATGGGGATTGGATGGTGGGAATTGTGTGGAGTTGTACCCCTCCTACCTTATGTTTTTGTTCATTAATCCTTTCTTAATAAAAAATTAAAAAAATAAAATAAAATAGTGGTTTCATAGAGAGTTAATAAAATTATATGATTACAGGGTATAGTTCCACACTACACCTACCACTGAAGTTTTGAAGAGCACCATTTTCTTCATTAAATATTTATTTATATTTAAAAATTTTTAAGATAGTTTATTTATTTCCCCCTTTTTACAACTGTTTTTGTTATTTATTTTGATTTTATTAGTGATTTAATATTGGTTTACAAAATTTCAGGATAACAGTGGTATTATTCCACACTGTTCCCACCACCAGAATTCTGTGTCCCCATTCCTTCCATTGGAAGCTATAGGAGTTCTCCCAAGGCTGCAGATATGGATTGAATATTATTGCTATGACTATCTATCTGCCCATTTTTCCCATGGTCCCATTTCCTCTTCCTTTCCAAGTCACACCTAGGCCTATTAACTACTTCTGAATGTCCTTCCTTTTCTCCTCTTCTCTCTCTGGGTCCTGATGGAGGTGGAGTTCAGAGGCTTTTGGTCATATTTCCCCTATCATTCCTCCCCTGCTGGGTATATGGACCAAAATTCTTTTTGGGGTGCAGAAGGTGGGAGTTCTGGCTTCTATAATTGCTTCCCCGCTAGACATGGAATTTGGCAGATGGAGCCATACTCCCAGCCTGTTTCTATCTTTCCCTGGTGGGATAGGGTGGGGAGGGGAGGTTTCAGATTACATTGACCAACCCCAACTTTTGATTCTTTTTTTTTTTCTTATGTCAATACAGCTGGTTTCTACCCTGAAGATGTGACCCTGCCTTTCTACACTAAAGGTGTCTTTCAGTCCTTGCAGTTCTGTTTGAATTTGACCCTGCCTTTCTGATTTATTTATTGACTTACTGATTGATTGACGAAAAGTAGCAGCATCTTCTTTTCTTTTTATAAGATTTTATTTACTGGGTGTTGATAGATAGCATAATAGTTATGCAAACAGATTCTTTTGCCTGAGGATCCAAAATTCCAGGTTCAGTCTCCTACACCACCATAAACCACAGCTGAACAATGCTCTGGTAAAAACAAAACAAAATAAAACAAAAACCAGAAAGTAACATTAAGATTTTATTTATCTATTTATGAAGAAGATAGGAAGAGAGAGAGAGAGAACACCAGATATCACTCTGGTACATGTTGCTGTTGGGGATTGAACTCAGGACCTCACGCTTGAGAATCCAATGCTTTATCCACTGCACTGTCTCCCAGGCCCTTCCCTTTCTTTCCCTTCTTTTCCCTTCCCTTCCCTTCCCTTCCCTTCCCTTCCCTTCCCTTCCCTTCCCTTCCCTTCCCTTCCCTCCCCTCCCCTCCCCTCCCCTCCCCTCCACTCCCCTCCCCTCTCTGTTCCTCTCCTCTCCTTTTCTACTTGTTTTAAAATAGTGATTTTATAGAGAGTTAATAAAATTATATGATTACAGGGTATAGTTCCACATTACACCTACCACTGAAGTTTTGAAAAGCACCATTTTCTTCATTAAATATTTACTTATTAAAAAATTAAATATTTTATTTATTTTTCCCTTTTGTTGTTCTTGTTTTTTTGTTGTTGTAGTTGTTATTGATGTCATTGTTGTTGGATAGAACAGAAAGAAATGGAGAAAGGAGGGGAAGACAGAGAGGGGGAAAGAAAGACAGACACCTGCAGACCTGCCTCACCACCTTTGAAGAGACTTCCCTGCAGGTGTGGAGCCAGGGGCTCGAACTGGGATTCTTACACCAGTCCTTGCGCTTGGTGCCACGTGCGCTTAGCCCGCTGCGCTACCGCCCAACTCCTGAGTCTAATGTTTTATCTGCTATACCACCTTCCAGACTACAGTTTTTTTTTTTAAGAAAGTAGAGTTTACAAAATAAACTAGGAAAAAGAAAAATGTATTTGTTTTTTAAAAATATTTATTTATTTATTCCCTTTTGTTGCCTTTGTTTTGTTGTTGTAATTATTATTGATGTGGTTGTTGTTGGATAGGATAGAGAGAAATGGAGAGAGGAGGGGAAGACAGAGGGGGAGAGGAAGACAGACACCTGCAGACCTGCTTTACCGCCTGTGAAGTGACTCCCCGGCAGGAGGGGAGCCGGGGGCTCAAACCTGGATCCTTACGCTGGTCCCTGCGCTTCGTGCCACCTGCACTTAACCTGCGGCGCTATCGCGCAACTCTCTATTTACTTATTTAAACATTAATTTATTTATTAATGAGAAAGATGAGAGGAGAGAGAGAAAGAACCAGACATCACTCTGGTACATGTGCTGCCAGGGATGGAACTCAGGGCCTCACGCTTGAGAGTCCAGTGCTTTATCCACTACGCCACCTCCTGGACCACATTTACTTATTAGTGTGTGTGAGAGAGAGAACATGACTCCAGCATATGCAAGTCCTGTGCTCTATCACTGAGCCACTTCCCAGACCACTCTGATTTTCCCTTGTTACTTGTAACTTGCTATGGTCAGTATCCAAAATAAGAAAGTTTTTTTTTTGCCATCAGGGTTATGGCTGTGGCTCCATGCCTTCATGATCCTATTGTTCCTGGTGGCTTCTTTTATTTTTTAGATAGAGAGTAAGAGACAAAGGGAGGAAGAGAGACACCACAGCACTTCTTTGTCCTTTGTGAAGCTTCCTCCACGTAGCCACACCCATATGATGGCTGACTGCGTGAACCCAGGTCACTGTGCACAGTCAGTGTGTGCTCTACACATGGAGCTAGCTCTTGGTCCTGTGAGGCAGAGTCTTATCTAGGTGACCTTAGTGAATTCAAGCCTATTCGGCACTGGACAGTGTTCCTGAAATAACTCCGTCTCTGTTCTTCACTGGAAAGTGTAAGTGAATACCTTACTAATACTGCTAGATTTGTTTGTCTGTAGAGTACAATTTTGATGACTAATTGTGAAAACTGTCCAAATGACATAAAAATGTGTGTAAGTAGAGCAGATTTGGAAATTTCACATGTCAACAAATGAGGTTTTTTTTTTTTAATTTCCATTACATACATCTGATCACGAGTCAAAAGTCAATTTAAAGTTTTGGTTGATTAGGCTTATTTTGTATGCAAATGTAGTCACATCAAAGTAGACTTTTTAAAAATTTGTATTTAGGATAGAGACAGATAGAAATTGAGAGGAGTGGGGAGATAGTTAGACAGGTAGAAAGAAAGAAAGATACAAAGACCTGCAGTATTATTTCACCACTTGTGAAGCTTCCTCCCGGCAGGTGGGGGCTAGCGGCTTAAACCTGGGTCCTTGTGCATTGTAATGTGTGTGCTCAGTCAGGTGCCCGCACACAAAGCAGATTTTTGGAGGTCATATCTTTATTATAGAATGTCGAGAGTCACAACAACATGAATAAACCTCATAATGTTGACACTGAGTGAAAGAAGTCAGACAAAAAATAGATACCATATTTCCACTTCTATTTATATATGGTTCTGGAAAATGCAAATCAATCTGAATGCTATTTGAGATTTTGGGGGGAGAGGAGGGAAGATAGAATTAAAAGGTTACAAGGATGCTTTGGGGATGAAGGAAACTTTTTTGTTTTTGTTTTTTTTCCCCAGATAGAGTCAAAGAAGCAGAGCGAGAATGCAAGAGCACAGCACTGACACTGACACTCTCTTTATTGCAGTGGAGGCAAGGCTCAAACCTGGGCCATTCATAATACAAAGCAGCACTGTAAGTCAGCTATTAGCAGGCCTGGAAAGGTTTTTATGAAGTGTGTGTGTGTGTGTGTGTGTGTGTGTGTTAGCACTGAAAGTCTCTCTCTCTCTTTTTCTTGTATGATTTAAATGATCAAATAAATCTTTAGAAAATGAAAGTAGAGGGTCAGGGTAGATAGAATAATGGTTATGCAAAGAGACTCTCATGGCTGAGGCTCTGAAGTCCCAGGTTCAATCCCCTGCATAACCATCAGCCAGAGCTGATGTAATAAAACAAAACAATGAAAGTAGAAAATCACTAGCAAGGAAGGGCATAGTAGATAAAGCCTTAGACTCTCAAGCATGAGGTCCCACGTTCAACCTTCAGCACCTCATGTGTCAGCGTGGTCCTCTGGATCTTTCTCTCTTGTTCTCACTCTTTAACAAATAAATCTTTTTTTTTTTTTTTTAAATCCTTAGCAGAGGCCAGGTGGTGGTGTACTTGGTTAAGCACACAAAGACCTGGGTTTAAGCCTCTGGTTTAAGCCACCTGAAGGGGGAAAGCTTCACGAGTGGTGAGGTAGGGCTGCAGGTGTCTCTGCCTTTCTCATTCTCTGTGTCCTCTCCTCTCAATTTCTCTTTGTCTCTGTCTAATAATAAATAAATAAATAAGATAAAAATCCTTAGCAAGGAAAGTGTTTTATGTCATTGAATAAGCAAACAAAAACTCCTTATTATAATTAGGTAGTGGCTATACCCTGATGCCACACGAGTTCATTCATTCATTCATTCATTCATTTGGCTGGAAAGAGTGTTAGATCAGATGGACAAGACTTTAAAAAATATTTTATTTATTTTATTTTAATAACATAGATAGAGAGAGAGAGAGAAAGAGAGAGATACCAGAGCACTGCTCAGTTCTGGCTTCTGGTGGTGGTAGGGATTGAATCTAGGACCTTGGAGCTTCAGACATGAGAGTCTCCCCAGCACTGGACTAGGGAAGTTACATTCTGCTAGAGGCGGCAGGTCGAAGTGCAATGACAGTACATTGTGGCAAGTGTTTGGCAGGACAAGAAGGGGGAAATGCTGATCTAAGCTGATATCTTTTTTTTTCTTTCATAATTTCTTTCCTTTTCTATTTTTTTAATAATCATCTTTATTTAATAGAGACAGCCAGAAATTGAGAGGAAGGGGAGACAGAGAGGGAGAGAGACCGAGAGACACTTGCAGGCTTGCTTCACCACTTACGGAGCTTTCCCCCTACAGGTGGGGACTGGGGGCTTGAACCTGGGTCCTTGCACACTGTAACATATGCATTTAACCAGGTGGAGCATCACGCGGCCACCTAAGCTGATCTTTGACAGTAGCTGCCCAGAGCTGTGTTGAACAGGATTCTGAAGCTTAGTAGGGTCCCAAGCCTGGGGAGAGGTAGTGATGCCAAGTTCTCTGTATGGGCCAATCACAGGCTCCACTGTGAAAGCTGGCCTTGTCACAAGTTTTGCAACACTATGACTGGTTCTGAAAATGGTCAGGAGGAGCAAGAGACATCTCTTGTTATATACCACCAGCATTTTCTTTTCTTTTTTGTTATTTATCTCTTTATTTCTTTATAAAATAAAAATATTGACAAGACCATAGAATAAGAGGGGTACAATTCCACACAATTTCCACTACTGGAGTTCTGTATCCCATCCCCTTCCTTGAAAGCTTTTCTATTCTTTATCCCT
The DNA here is from genome assembly GCF_950295315.1 of Erinaceus europaeus. Taxonomy (NCBI): domain Eukaryota; kingdom Metazoa; phylum Chordata; class Mammalia; order Eulipotyphla; family Erinaceidae; genus Erinaceus; species Erinaceus europaeus. The sequence goes on from NC_080185.1 coordinate 21,152,708, forward strand.
CTGGGAACACAGACCCAGGATCATTATGGGGGGCAGAAGGGGGGAAAGGTCTGGCTTCTGTAATTGTTTCTCCACTGGACATGAGTGTTGGCAGGTTGATCCATACTCCCAGCCTGTCTCTCTCTTTCCCTAGTGGGGCACAGGTCATCTGCCCAGGGAAGTCAGGTTGGCATCATGGTAGCATCTGGAACTTGGTGGCTTGAAGCAAAAGTGCACAGTAGTTTGCAGTGACTCAGTAAATGCAGCAACCAAATAGAAAGACATGTGAGCTGAAGGGTCAGTGGATATTGTTCATGTGAATATGTGGTGGAGTTAGAGGTACTGCTTTTCTCCAGTGAGGACCCTCCATGTGTCCATCTCCTTTTTCTTTCTTTCTTTCTTTCTTTCTTTCTTTCTTTCTTTCTTTCTTTCTTTCTTTCTTTCTTTCTTTCTTTTTTTTTTTTGCCTCCAGGGTTATTGCTGGGGCTCAGTGCCTGCACTATGAATCCAATGATCCTGAAGGCCATTTTTTTCTCTTTTGTTGCCCTTGTTGTTTATCATTGTTGTTGTTATTATTATTGTTGTTGGACAGGACAGAGGGAAATGGAGAGAGGAGAGGAAGACAGGAGGAGGGGAGAGAAAGATAGACACCTACAGACCTGTTTCACCGCCCGTGATCCTGACACCAGTTTTTGCACTTGGTGCCATGTGCGCTTAACCTGCTGCACTACTGCCCCCCCCTTCCTTTGCTCTCTCTGGGAACTGATGGAGCTGGAGTTCAGAGTCCTCTTATCTTCATCCTACCACTTCTCCCCTGCTGGGAGTATGGATCAAGGTTGTTCTGGGGATGCAGAAGGTAGGAGTTCTGGCTTCTGTAATTGCTTCTCTGCTGAACATGGGCACTGACAGGCCTATCCATACCCCCAGCCTGTTTCTATCTTTCCCTAGTGGACCAGAGCTCTGCCAGCATTTTATTTTCCAGAGCAACACTTTTGAATGCAGTGTGTCTCTTACTGGGGGAAACTACCTCCCAGAAACGGTAGACAGAGGACAAGTGCTCTCTTGTTCTCAAAAAGTTCTGTTTTCAAGTTTTTTTTTTTTCCTTACCTGCTTCTGGAACTGTGTCTGCACTTTTGCTAAGGGGACTGCAGCTGAATTGTGTAGTGGAACCAGGTCCAGAAAAAGAATTGTTAAAGAATGCAAGTAAACAGGATGTCAGATGTTATCCTCAGCCTATTTCCCTAAACAGAACTTTTTGGCTGCAAAGTAAAATGCCATTCTCCTATTCTTTCAGCTTCTGTTTAGACACAGTGATGGCTGACAGCAGGCACAATCTTCACTTGCCTGGCACATTGTCACCATGTGTGACACACCGTCTCTGGGAGATAGCATGAGGATACCCAGCCATTTCTTGGGAGAATCTTCTCAGCCTACCTCCTCTTAAGCCTGTTGTGCCAGCACAGCTCCCCAGGAGGCTCAGAACTGTCTGACCTAAGAGCCAGTTGGCATCTTATTCCTGACAAAAGCCAGCTTCTCACTGGGGCTAGACTATCTATTGACAGCACTTCCCCAGAGTGACCCATGAGTGTCTCATTTCCAAGACCCCCTGAAGTGCTGGCTCACCTCTGTTTTCCAAGAGCACTTACTTCCTTTTCTCTCCTCCCTCCTCAGCATCCTCCTCACTTCCTTCCCTTGCTGCTTCTAGTACCGTTTTCTCTCTCTGTGTGTGTGTGTGTGTGTGTGTGTGTGTGCTCGTTTCTTCTTCTTTTTTTTTTTTTTTGTATCTTAATGAGTTTGTTTTGCAGGCTATGACAGAGAAAAACCAGTGTTACCCAGGATTCCAGCATTCCTTCTTTTTCCACATCTTCCAGTGTGATCTCTGGGGCTTTGAAAGCCCATCTTGTGAGTGAGTGCCTTCCACCGTTGTTGTTTCAGAGTTGTTTTAAGGCTTTGCCCTGCAAGCACCAGAAGAGAACTCATAAAAAGGAAGCCAACAGCAGATGCAATCGCGGATGTGGCTTAGTCCTTGCAGCTGCCCCAGAGAGCTGTTGGGAGCGTACGGTCCTCAGTAATGAATCCAGAAGAGCGCATCGTGACATGGCTTATCTCCTTGGGAGTTTTAGATTCCCCCAAAAAGACCATCTGTGATCCCGAAGAGTTCTTGAAGTCCTCACTGAAAAATGGGGTAGTGCTGTGCAAACTGATGAACAGACTTCGTCCTGGATCTGTACAAAAGGCAAGTACTCTGTGCTCTGTACTCCAGCATCTCTGGGATAGCTCAGTGCCAGAGAGCAGCATGGATGTCGATTGTGCAGGGCCTAGCACGTCTTGTCTTTTTAATTGCTTTCTCCCCCTCCTCCTCTCCCTCTCTCCTTCCTCCTCTTTCTTCTCCTCCAGTGTCAGTATAGTAAAAACCTGCCACAACACTGGGAGTTGGGACAAAGTGAATACCCCCATCCTAGAGAAATAGGTTATTCCTTCCAGTGGAGCAAGGAAGGACCTGTTTTCAGTCTGGAGTGTCCACAAGTCTGTGGAATCATGGGATGTTTGATTTATAACAGTTATTGGTAGTGTCTGTGGACTGTTGGCCTGAGATCAACATAGCTAGTTTTCTTTTCTTTTCTTTTTTTTTTTTTTTTTTGTTCCTCCAAAGAAATCAAATGTCCACTGGCACTGAGTCTGTTTAGCAGCCCAGAGAAATCACCTCAGGTGCCACTGAGGGTTTGTTAAAGCTATAGGAACCAAAGAAATGTTCTGAATGCAACATGCTTCCAAAGTGAAACGAACTCTACTCTCTTTTGAAAAGTTCAACATGGGTAATGCTGGCAGCCTGTGATCATGAGGAAGGCTAATTTCTAAAGTAGGCACTTTATGTGAGTGCAGAAGCAGAGCCCAACTGTTTTCTCAAGGTCAGCAGGGAAAGCAACTGGGTGTGGTGATCCTTTTGCCTTCTCCGACTGCTTGTGTTCTCATTGAACAAAAATGACATGCTTACATTTTCTTCGGCTTGAAAAGCAGTGATATATTCGGGGAGAGCACAGAGAAACATGAACAAATGTAGAGAACAGCGAGGGGGAAAGTGCTAGTTAAAGAAATACTTCTGGGGAGGAGAGATCCAGGGAGAACCCAGCTTAAAAAAAAAGATTGGGTTACTTCATTTTTCAAGCACCTTGGCAAAAGGCCTGGGGGGCATTTTAACGCAAGAGCAATACTGATGTCAATGCAGGAAGAGAAATAACCACTTGAAGGAAGTGATGCAAAAAATCTAAACGGTCGGGCTTCATTTCAAATATCACCAGACCTTTCATCCCAACCCACTTTTACTTGCAAACTTTTCCCCCCTAGGCCTTTTGCCAAGGTGCTTGAAAAATGAAGTGACCCAATCTTGGGACTTTGGGAGTCAAGCCTCACGGAAGAGCTATTCTTTTTGTACCCATGATGGTTGGTGAAAATAATGTCTCAGTCATAGTATCCTTGACATTTAACAGAGTCAGGACCTCTTTCCAGAACCGGACCATTTGTGTTCTGACTTTTGGCTCACACATCCTTTCAGGAAAGATGATGGTGGAGGACCAGGCAGTGGTGCATTTGGTTAAGCACACATATTGCCATGCATGAGGAGTCGGTTTGAGCCCCCACTCTCCACCTGCAGGGGGGGATGCTTCATGAGTGGTGAAGCAAGTACTGCAAGTGTCTCTCTGTCTCTCTTCCTCTCTACTTCCCCCTCCTCGCTCAGTTTCTCCTTTTAAATTTTTTTAAAAAATATTTATTTATTTATTCCCTTTTGTTGCCCTTGTTGTTTTATTGTTGTAGTTATTGTTGTTATTGATGTCATCGTTATTGGATAGGACAAAGAGAAATGGAGAGAGGAGGGGAAGACAGAGATGGGGAGAGAAAGATAGACACCTTCAGACATGCTTCACCACTTGTGAAGCGACTCCCCTGCAGGTGGGGGAGCCAGGGGCTTGAACAGGGATCCTTACGCTGGTCCTTGCGCTTTGTGCCAACCTGCGCTTAACCACTGTGCTACTGTCCGAATCCCTCTCTGTTTTTATTTTTTTTAAATTTGCTTTTTCCCCCTTTTGTTGCCCTTGTTGTTTTATTGTTGTTATAGTTATTGTTGTTGTTACTGATGTCGTTGTTGTTGGATAGGACAGAGAGAAATGGAGAGAGCAGGGGGAGACAGACAGGGGGAGAGAAAGACACCTGCAGACCTACTTCACTGCATGTGAAGTGACCCCTCTGCAGGTGGGGAGCCAGGGGCTTGAACCAGGATCCTTGAACCAGTCCTTGTGCTTGGCACCATGTGTGCTTAACCCACTGTGCTACAGCCCTACCCTTTCTCCCTCTCAATTTTTCTCTGTCCTATGAAATTAAGAAGAAGGAAACAAAATGAAACAATGGCCGCCAGGAGCAGTGGATTTATAGTGCAGGCACTGAGCCCCAGAGATAACCCTGGAGGTGATAAAACAAACAAACAAGAAAAGAAAAGAAAGACAATGATTTAAGATGATGATTTATTTTCTTTTTATGGAAAAATTATATGTATATATGGAGAGAGAGAGAGAGAGAGCATCACTCTCGCATAAAAAGATCTGAGATCAGAGTCAGTGCTTTAAGATTGCAAGTCTTAAGAGAAAAAAACAAAAAGCAAAACAAAAAACCTGATTGCAAGTCCTCTGTTGCTGTGCCACCTACCCTGCTGATTTCCTGACAGTCTGTGGTCCCTCTAACAGTAATCTCCAAGTGACATTTGACTCTGTTTCTCTAGTACTGTCTGGAGCCCCAGACCGAAGCCGACTGCATCCACAACATCAGCGATTTCTTGAGAGGATGCACAGACCTGCATGTGGAGGTAAGTACACCCAGGTGGCCCTCCTTGCTGGGGTTACTTTTCACTCTGCCAAGGCCCACGTGACATATCACTGTTAACCCCAGGGGGCATTCTATGGGAACTGTGGTTGAGCTTGTCAGTCCCTAGTTGATGGCTTGCTGATGTGTTCATTTTTTTCCAGAACCCACTTCCAACACCAAACCAAACCACACCAAAGCAGGACTTTAAGTAACAATACCTTTTCAATAAGGCGAGGAGGCCCCCAAAGCAGGCTTTCAGTGGCAGGGAGGACTTGAATGTGAGAATAGGCCTCTGGAGACAGTTTGTGTGATATGCATTCCTCCTAAGAAAAACCAACAATGGGCTATTAGGTGCCATTGTCAACCATCAGGGACCCCATCACCCCAACACTAGCAAGCTGGGAAGCAAGAAAAGTCTATATTCACCTTTCCCATGAGTGCTTTAGACCAAGGACCTTGAAAAGTTGAGAAACCTGGCCCAAAGGTGTACATTGAATATCACATGACATTGCAGCCTATTATATTACACGAATACTTAAAAATTATTTATTTATTAATGAGAAAGATAAGAGGAGAGAGAAAACCAGATATCATTCTGGTACATGTGCTTCCAGGGATTGAATTCAGGGCTTCATGCTTGAAAGTTCAATGTTTTATCCACTATGCCACCTCCCGGACCACCGGATACTTCTTTGTAAATTGCTACCAGAGTTATTTCTGGAGTCCTGTGTTTGTACGATGACTCCACTACTCCTAACAGCCATCTTTTAAAGGTATATATTTTTTTAGTAGAGAGACAGAGAAATTGAAAGGGAAGAGAGGATAGAAAAGCAGAGAGACACCTGCAGCACTGCTTCATGGCTCCTGAAGCTTCTCCACTGCTTGTGGGTACCAGGGGCTTGAACCCAGGCCTTCCTGCATGGTAATACATACACTCTACCGGGTACACCACCACCCAATCCCAAACTGTCTCTTGGACTTTGTGAACATTATAGTGGTTATGGAAGGTGTTGTATGCTTTACATGCCTGAGGTTTCCTCTCCGGCCCACACCTAGGGTGTGTCTCCATCTTTAATGGGTGTAACAAAAGGTTAAAAGACATTGTTGATATGTAAAAGTCTCAAATTCCTTCTCTATTAGAAACGTTGGATCGTGCAGTAGATATGCTAATAACAAGTTTTGTTTCATAGTAAGTAAGTTGCAGCCAGCTGCCTTTGGGACTCTAGGCCGTTCCCCGCCCCCATGCAAATGCCCGTCGAGGCAAGTAGCCCCCCAGAGGCAAGAAATGTTTTTTTTTGAGCTGATAAAGTTTAGCCCACAGAGGCAGATATGGCCTCCTCAGGCCTTCCCTTAGCAGTACACTGGTTCTTGTTACTTACATGTTTCTCCATGTTTGTGCCAGTTTCTTTTTTAAAAAAAATGCCTGTATGATATATGTTTCTGTTCACCCCACACCCTTGATACTATAGTCATTTAGTTAAAAAGAAAAGGGGGAATTGTTGTATGCTTTACATTGGGTTCTAGTTCTCCCCCGCCAAGAGAATTAGATCAGTCCAGTTAATTTCGCGGGCCGCTTGGCCCTGCCCTGAGGAAACCCGCCAGAGTTCCAGAGTGACAGAGTTCCGGGGTTCCTGAGTTCCAGAGTAAGAGAGAGTGCTTGTGCCACCGCAAAGAGACAGCAGAGTTCTGTTTGGTGATTAGTTGGTCTTAGTTTATGAATCGTTGTTCCTGAATAAAGAAATACAGCTTCCCTGCCCAGCCGTTGTCTCCGCATCTCTGTTACCTGCCCATGAAACTAACCCGCCCGGCAAGAGCAACGAATTTTAACAACAGGAAGGGTAGGGGAGAACTTTAGTGTTGGGTGTAGTGACTCACATACACCCTGTGTGACTGGAAAATTACAACTGTGAAATCTTGTAATTTTAACATAACACTATTAATTCACTAATAGAGGCTGGGCAATGGTGCATCTGGTTGAGTGCACGTGATACAATGCGCAAGGACCCAGGTTCAAGCCCCTGATCCCCACATGGAGGGAGAAAGCTCCATAAGAGGTGAAATAGTGCTGCAGGTGCTCTCTTTCTCCCTCTATCTTCCCCTTCCCTCTTGACTTTCCTCTATGTCCAATAAGTAAAATAAAATGTTTATAAAATGTTGAAGCCCCCACTAGTACTTCTCTACTATATAAGATATTACTGGAGGCCAGGCAGGAGCACATTGGGTTAAGCAGAGGACAAGGATCCTAGTTCAAGCCCCCCACCTCCCCACCTAAAGGGGAGTCACTTCACAAGTGGTGAAACAGGTCTTCAGGTGTCTTTCTCTCTCCCTCTCTGTCTTCCCCTCCTCTCTTCATTTCTCTCTGTCCTATCCAACAGCAGCAGCAGTAGCAACAACAATCACAATAACAACAACAATGGAAAAAAGGCTTCCAGGAGTAGTGGATTCATAGTGCAGGCACCAAGACCCAGTGATAACCCTGGAGGCAAAAAAAAAAAAAGGGATATTACTGATTTAAGTCTATACCTCTTATGTCATTGTGTTGAGGATCATATATATATTCTTCATACATTATCTCACAGACCTTTTGAGATTTGATCTTTACCCTAATTCATTAAATGGCATCTTATTTGATCCTTACAGTAGTGCATGAAGTAACTATTATTGTATCCATTTTTTATTTATTTACAAAATGGAAATATTGACAAGACTATGGGATAGAGGGGTACAACTTCACACAATTCCTACCACCAGAACTCCGTATCCCCTCCCCTCCCCTAATAGCTTTCCTATTCTTTATCCCTCTGGGAGTATGGACCCAGGGTCATTGTGGGGTGCAGAAGGTGGAAGGTCTGGATTCTGTAATTGCTTCCCCACTTCTTCTTCTAGCGTTTGCCCTTCTTCCGTAGCCAGTCAACAGTGTCAGGTTGAGCCTGATGTAAAGTTTCGAGACCTCCTTTGAATCTGGAGAGGTGGCAGTCGTTGACTATGTGGGTCATAGTCTGTCTGTAGCCGCAGGGGCAGTTCCGGGTCGTCTCTGGGCATTGGCAGGTTGATCTATACTCCCAGCCTATTTCTCTCTTTCCCTAGTGGGGCAAGGTTCTGGGGAGGCGGGGCTCCAGGACACGTTAGTGGGGCCATCTGCCCAGGAAAGTCAGGCTGGCATCATGTGTACACATTTTTTAAACATTTTATTTCATTTATTGGACGTAGAGGAAAGTCAAGAGGGAAGGGGAAGATAGAGGGAGAAAGAGATAGAGAGATACCTGCAGCACTATTTCACCTCTTATGGAGCTTTCCCCCTGCATGTGGAGATCAGGGGCTTGAACCTGGGCCCTTATGCATTGTATCATGTGCACTCAACCTTTTGAGAGAAAGGAAGCACACCATAATATTGCTTTACCACCCATGTAGCTCCCTGCTGCCATCTCTGGTGCTTCCATGTGCTACCAAGGCTCGAACCCAGGGCTTCCTGCACAATAAAGGGTGTGCTCCTTTCTCTCTCATGCCTCGGGCATGAGAGTCTGTTTGCATAACCACTGTACTGTCTACCTCAACCCCCTTACCATATATGTTTTTCAGGCTTGTTTGCCTTAGTCATCTACTGATACAGTCCATATGTGAGCAAAACCATCTTGTAGTTGTCCTTCACCTTTTTACTTATTGCACAGTCTCCCCCAGTTCTATCTATTTTGTTCCAACTTACAGTAATTAAAAAAAAAATAAAAAGGGGAGTCGGGTTGTAGTACAGCGGGTTAAGCGCAGGTGGCGCAAAGCACAAGGACCGGCATAAGGATCCCGGTTCGAACCCCGGCTCCCCACCTGCAGGGGAGTCGCTTCACAGGCGGTGAAGCAGGTCTGCAGGTGTCTATCTTTCTCTCCTCCTCTCTGTCTTCCCCTCCTCTCTCCATTTCTCTCTGTCCTATCCAACAATGACAACAACAATAATAACTACAACAATAAAACAACAAGGGCAACAAAAGGGAATAAGTAAATAAAATAAATATTTAAAAAAAAGAGAAAAAAAATAAAAAGATGGGAGTCAGGTGGTAGCGCAGCAAGTTAAGCACACGTGGCACAAAGCGCAAGGACCGGCATAAGGATCCCGGTTGGAGTCCCCAGCTCCCCACCTGCAGGGGAGTCGCTTCACAAGCGGTGAAGCAGATCTACCTTTCTCTCCCCCTCTCTGTCTTCCGCACCTCTCTCCAATTCTCTCTGTCCTATCCAACAACAACGACAACAATAACTACAACAATAAAACAACAAGGGCAACAAAAGGGAATAAATAAATAAATATTAACAAATAAAAAATATAAATAAAATAAAAAGACTTCACATGGGCTTTGGCTGGGATTTATCAAATGTGAGGTATATTATTGGGGGTTATTTAGGTACAGCAAAATAGGCAAAGCGGCAAAGATCGGCTAGTTGTGATGGCAGGGGCCATGAGTGCTTAAGCTAGTTACCAGCACTTGGCTACATGTGTTCAGGTCCTGGGGGAAGTGGCATGGCAGGTCCCGGGGAGAAGAACAGGCAAGGGTGGCAGGAACAGAAAGAGCAGGAACAGAGAGTGACTTCCATCAGGCACTCGCTTATATCACTTCCTATAAAACTGCAATTCCTTGTGGGTTTGCATAAATTGGTAGGCTGGCGTAAGCCATATGCTAATTATGTTCATGTCCCAGCAATTCTGCTACTTACCTTCATGTCCCAATACAAATAATCCAATCGCATCTTCTTTGATTGCAGGGTAGTGTTCCATTGAATATACATCCAGTAACTTCTTTATCCAATTTCTGCTACTGTACAGTTAGGTTGCTTCATTTCTTTGGCTGCATTGTGAATAATGCAGCTATGAACATCCTTTCAAGTTTAGTGCTTTCATGTCCTTTGGATGCGGATATGTGAATACCTAGGCATGGTATTATTGGATCATAAGGTATTTCTATTTTTGTAGAACATGAATTCTGACATTCGAATTCTTGAGTTCAAATCTCAGTTCTCTCTCACCAGTAGCTTTGTGACCTTGGACATGCTACCTACTGATATAACTCTACACTCAAAGCTGAATTAGACGAGAAGCACCTAGCAGCCAAGTGACTGATCTAAGTACCAATATCTACAAATGTCACTTGAGATAGAGCTTCACTTAGGCCAAAGAACCTAGCATGATGCTCAGTATAGGACATGCTTAATAGATGTTGTTGTTGTTGATGATGCAATACAACGGGGAATCCCCCCAAAATGAGAAGAGCAGGGCTTGCATATTGTCCAGAACACTCTATTATTTATCTAAGAAAGAATGCCAGCTTGAAATGGTCAGTCTGGAAATGTGAGGGAATGGAGTCAGTGAAGCAGACACATACTGTTAGTTTGATTACTGGGTGAAGCATATGGTAACCACATTAGAAAGCTGCCACTTTCTGACACTCAAGGTGACTGTGACTGCCATCTTTGTGTCCTCACATGGTGAAAGTGGCTTAGGTCTCTAGAGGAGTACAGAGCTGGTGTGGTCAGCTCAGGTGCTGGGGAGACAAAATGCTCTCTGAAGCACCTCCCCAACACCAACAGTATCCACTGTAACACAAAAGGCGCCAAATTTGTGGTGGAGTCAAATTTAGCTAGTTCTCTCTCTCTTTTTAATTTTATTTATTTTATTTTTGAAAGCGATGCAGAGAGAAAGACAGAGAGAAACACCAGAGCACTGGTCAGCTCTGGCTTATGGTGGTGTGGGGGATTGAGCCTGGGACTTTGGAGCCTCAGGCATGAGAGTCTGTTTATATAACCATTATGCTATCTCCCCCACCCCTGGTTCTCTTTTTTTGTTGCTGGTGTTTTAGGTAACACATCTCAGAAACCAGTGTCAGATGCAAGGTCATTAAGGTTTGCTGCTATATTTTCTTCTTACGTTTAGTCTTTGATCCATTCTGCATTGTGTTTTGTATATGGGGTGAAGTAGGGGACCCTGTTACTTGAGAATGTCCCATTGTCTCAAGATGATTTGTTGAAAAGACTATTCTTTCCTTCACTGACTTGATTAGTGTTGCTTTTGTAGTGAGATTTTAAATAAGAAAGCATGAACCCTTCAATTTGGCTCTTTGTTTTCAAAATCATTTGAGTAATTCAAGATCCTTTGCATAGCCATGTGACCATTCAAGAGTAACCCAGGAATTACTACTACGACTGCCCTTTCTTGGTCAAAGTTCAGTCCTATACGTCTCTGTTCAGGCAGACCTTCCCTTTGCCTCATTCCAAGCAGGCCTTCTTGCTTTGAACCCTGGCACCTTTGCTACCAACCCATTTATAAAGTGACCCATCATTTTTTATTCTGCTCCTGGATCAAGCCTACTTTGTAAAAACATGTTTTGTTCATGAAAGATTTCATTGACTGTATATAAGATTCAGTGAGTAGTTTCTTCTCTTTTCCTATTTCTCTCTCTCTCTCTCTTCCACTCTCATTCTCTCTCTCCAATACCAGCTGGTATCAGTATGGCTTTTTCTTTGCCCCCACTCCCTCACTGCCTCCTGTCTCCCTGAGTCATTCCATCTGCCTTGTCACCGGAACAGCATGGATGCCCTCCCCCAAAGTAAGGCCTGCAGTGGGGTGGTGGTGGACGATTTGCCATTTTCCAGGGGCTGCTTTTTGCTTGGAAGCAGTTCTGGAAGTCAGGCAGCTCTACAGATGACTGGGAGTCAAGGCTAAATCTCCCATAAGAGAGACCCAGAATGGAGTCCAAGGGACGGTACAGTGGCTAGAGCATTGGTTTTGCAAACATGAGGTCCTGAGTTCAGTCCCCAGCATCACATAAGCCAGAGTCTGTCTCTCTGTCCTGTAAGAAATAAATAACATCACTTAAAAAAAAAAAACCGAAAGACACAAACAACAACAACAACCTAGGTCTAATAGGGCAGTCTCTCTCTGGGTTTGTTGTAACGTCAGTCCAAGCAACCAACAAGTAGATGTCATGGGAATCAACCCAACTTCTTTCAAGCCCTGTGAGTGCCACTTATGTGAAATGACAGTCCCCTTTTCTGGGCTTCTGTGGGCTAGCCTGCAGAATTAGGAGACCAGTGTAAGTACTAGGGAATAGCTATCCCTGGAATGCTCTTCGACTTACCGATTTATGTCTGTTCCCACGGGGCAAAGCTCAGTCTCTTTAGCTGGTCAACCTGAGGTAGCAGCAAGGCTGAAGAGGATCCAGCAAAGTTTTGCTTATCTTCTTTCTTTTTTATGTTTAAATATTCATTTTTTATGAGGAAGCAGGAGAAAGAGATAGAAGGGGTGGGGGAAGAGAGAGCGACAGAAGCAGAACATCACTCTGGTACAAGTGGTGTTGGGGGTTGAACTCATGACCTCGTGCTTGAGAGTTCAATGCTTTAGCCAATGTACCACCTTCCAGATGACTAAGAAGAATTAGTTTATTTTATTTCTTGCCAGAGTACTACACAACTTCTGGTGGTGTGGGGGATTGAGCCTGTGACTTTGGAGCCTGAGGCATGCAAATCTTTTGCAGAACCACCATGTTTTCTCCCCTCACCCTGCAAGTTTCTTTTCTGTTGAGCAAATGTGATACTCCTAACAGAGTTTGCCAGAGTCACCTGAAATGTCACCCGGGACTGCTGGCCATCCTCAGCTTTTACTGGGTGCATTTGTATTTCTGGAGAAAAAAACAGAACAGAACAAAATAAAACAAAACAAAAAACAGGACTGCACTTAAGCTAAGGTTGCAAACACTTTCCTTCTGTCATGTCATGAAACTGACAAGGTGGCGGTGGTGGTGGTGGTGGTGGTGGTGGTGGTGGTGGGGGCTGATATCAGAGTTCCCAGGAGAGTTGGGCAAGGGAGGTAAGTGGAGGGCCATTGGGGTGCATCCCGGCTAGGGTGTCTCAGCGCTTCCCCTCAGGGGTCCCCCCTCTGCCCCGCAAGGGCTAGTCTGGGAGGTTGGGGTTCCCGCCTGAGGCTCTGGCACGGGCCCCCAGCAGGCTGGGGACAGCAGCATGCGCAGTGTGCCACCGCCGCTCCGCTGCCGCCACTGCCACCCGGGCCGCCGCCTCAGCCGCTCTGCCCTGCGCCGCTGTCACTTCCAGTTCCTACTTTTGCGTTCCAGGTCCGGGTCACTGCCTCCCCGTTGCTGCCCGCCCCCCCCCCCCCCCCCCCCGGCTTTCTCCCGCTTGTGGCTCTCCTCCGGTAGGGAGTTGGGGTCTGGCGCGGGCCACTGAGCCGGGTCCCCAGGATCCCCTAGGGCAGACCCCCCAACAGTACTCCCTTATCCCCCCAATGCCCCCTCTCGCACCCTAGTCCGGCTCGTCGTTGGCGCACTCCACTGGGGTGCGCCACCTAGCACCCCGCGTTCGCCCCTGCGGTCCTCCGCCCTGCGAGCCGCGCAGAGGCAAGAACTTGAACTCAAGAATCTGGCTGCCCTTTAGAAAATTAAAAAATAATAAAAAAATAAATTAAATTCAAAGCACTGGAATAGCCCCGGGGCTGAAGAGGTTGAGCACGGCGCGGAGTTTGGAGACGCGCGCCCCCTCCCCGAGAGAGTCCAGGAGCAAAGTTGCAGCCGCCCCTCCCCTCCCGGCGAGCCGAGCCCAGCTCGCCAGTGTCGCCCTGGTGGCGGCCACGCTCGGGGCAGCGTCCCAGCGCCGGCTCGGCCCCTTGGCTCCCGCAGCTTTGGCACAGGCTCGCCCGCCACCCGCCGGCCCCGTGACTCTGGAGGGCGAGCCGGTTCCCAGAGGCGGCGGTGGAGGCAGCACGGCTGGAGCGAACGATCGAGCAGCCGGAGGACGCCGGGGCCATGCCAGGTGACTTGCCAAGGGGATCCCCGGGGGTGGGGGGGCAAGGGGTCAGAGGAAGGGGACAGCTGAGAGGGGGCTGGAAGTGGTGTCCAAGTATCCCCCCCACCCCCATCGGAGAGGAACCGCCCTTCCTCCTCCTCCTGCCGGGGCTGCCAGCCCAGGCCGCCGGGTGGGTTCCCTGCCAGGGCCTCCCGGTGCCAGCAAATCACCTGGGTTCAGGAAGGAGTGGGGAGGGCCGAGGGAGTAGTCAGCCCCTGGCCTGGCCGCCAGGTTTGCATCAGACCCGATCATTTCCCGCCCCCACCCCCGCCCCAGAACTGGTGGCAACAGCACTCTTTAATACTAATTTGACCCCCCCCCCCACACACACACACCAATCCTTAGCATGGGGGAACTGTTTTCCGGTTTGGACTCTACCAGTTTGCCGCAGCAAGGGTGTGGAGACCAGGACAGACAGACCCGTACTCTACAAGGTGTTGTAATGCGCTGTAGTTCATTTCTGAGTTCTCATTACCCAGTCATCTGGGAACACAACAGGTATTAGAGCTATTTCATCTTCTTCGCACTACACTGGACAGCCCTGAAGTTTCTCTGTCTTCCAACATCTTCTGTTTGAATTGGTAGGTGATTTCTTGCCTTTTTTTTTTTTTTTTTTTTGGAGCTAGGGGTGACTCACATGATTCTCTTAATGTGTAGTGGGAGCAAAAACGCAGTATAGCGGAGTTAATTTTCCTATGCAACTATGCATGCGTTTGTCAAAGGAAAGCTTCCCAGAAAACCAGCAGCATGGCTGGGCTAGATAAATTTGTCAGCCGATGTTCTGGAGCGTAATCATTATGGCTGAAGCCAGGTTCTAAGGTCCAGGCTGCCTTCCTCACTTGTATTTGCTTGGAAAACCCATAATTTGCCCTTGAACTCCCTATCAGTTTGGTTATGACATTGACCATGGTAAGAGGAGCCGGGATGGATGACATCATTTGCTCCAGCCACAGTTCTGGTGTTGGGTGACAGAGCACCTCTGTAAGGTCTGTGCCTGCCCTTGTACTTGAGCTCAGGCATTTCCAAGGATTTCTCTTAAGCCAAGTATCCTGCTCCATGCCAGCCAGTGCTGCAGTCCCTGCTTACATAAGCCAGCTCCAAGCCAGTGTGGGCTCTGTCTACTTGGAGCAGTTATTGCCAGAGTTCTTGATCTTGGGGATGGGGTGGCTGTTGGCACTTGGAGTTTTGAGCAAAGTGGAATTCCCACTACTATTCTCATCTTGTATTTCATTGTTGCTTAATCTGACTCTCTCCCCTTCTCTCTCTCTCTCTCTCTCTCTCTCTCTCTCTCTGTGTGTGTGTGTGTGTGTGTGTGTGTGTGTATGTGTGTGTCTTTGACTTCATCTGGATCTTACTTGGTCTTTGCAAAGGATTTAGGAGAGGTTGCATCACTTTCATCTGAAAGACAGAGAAAGAAAATTTTACTTCTCTGAAGTCCTACAGCTCACCAGTGGTGGCATCAAAGCTCCAGCCCACTTTTTTTTTCTTTCAATTTTCCTTTTTTATTGGGGGGGGGGAGGGATTCATGGTTTATAGTGAATACAGTTGTTGGCACATGTGTAACATTTCTCAGGTTTCTGTGAAATACTCTCACCCCCAGCCTAGGTCCTCCTCCACCATCATGCACCAGGACTTGAACCCCCCCCCCCCCCCCGGAGTCCTTTACTTTGGTGCAATACACTGCCAGCCCACTCTTAACGTGGGTTCTTCATTGCTGCATGAAAATGGCTGTGATCCCAATGCTATGACAGTGGATGGAAATAGTACCTATGGAGTCAAGGATGGGCTTGACATGCTTCGAAAGCCAAAAGCAATACTTGTATTCAGACCTCCTGCTCTCAGCTGAGGGTTTGGTTGTGCTTGTTGGCTTTTACTGCATCCTGCCTTTTTATACAAAAGTGCCTCACTTGGCACCGTCTGTGAATGCTATGGCTTCCAGGCAACTACTTCTTTTTTCAGTTCAAATCTGGGCCTTGTCTTTGCTCATACAGGGCTGGTACTGTTCTTAGGGGTGAGGGCAGGAGCCAAGCTTTCCGAAGGGGAGTCCCCACTTTGTGTTTTCTGGACATGCCTGTCTGCTCTCTGTTCCTCTTGGGGTGGGCAGGTGCTGAATAGAGTGAACACTGAGGACACAGACCTGTCGTTTGACATCATCAGGTCCAAGTATAATATTACTTCAGTCTTTCAAAAAAACCCATTCAGGAGGAGAAATCGGAGAGCCGAGTTTTATTTGTTCATGGCAATCTGCTCATCACTAGACTTAAAAACTTAGACACAAAGAAGAAAAGGGAGTTGGACACCTAGCATATTTCCAAGCATGTACTCTGTCCTAGGTACTATGCTAAGGAAATTAGCTCAATTCTCGCAGCAGTTTTGGGAGAGAGGGGGTCTTGTGCCCATTTTACAGTGCTAAAAACTGAGGTCAAGAGACAAGTTGGAGAAGTCTCTCATGCTGCCGTGCAGAACATCTGAAATATGATCACAGGTATCCTTTACACTGAAATGTATTCCCTTGGCTATGTGTCAGGCTGCCCTCCCAAAGGAGCTACTGATAGGTACACGGAAGACTGGCCCCTTGGTTTATTTGTTTGTTTGTTTGCTACCAGGGTTATTGCTAGGTCTTGGAGCCTGCACAACGACTCCACCATTCCTAGTGGCCATTCACCACCCCTTTCTATTTTTTTCATAGAAGTGAGAGAGATACACCCAGAGAAGGAGAGACAGACAGACAGAAGAGACCTGCAGCACAAGCTTTACCACTTGTTGAGCTTCCCTCCTGCATGTTGGGGACCAGGGGTTTGAACCCATGTCTTTGTGCATGGTACTGTGTGTGTTGTACTGTGGGAACCACCACCCAGCCCCAGGTCTTTGGTTTTGAGACACATCTATATATTTGAGTTGTTTGCGGTGCTTTAAAAACGTACTGTTGTTGGCCAGGGATGTAGCATAGTGGTAGTGTATATATTTTACATGTGTGAGGCCCTGGATTCAGTCACTGTTACCACTAAATAAATTAAATAAATACATGAATAAATAGTCCAGATTACCCCAACTCACTTTTGTAGTAATTGGTTTGCTGTGAGGTCCAAGCTTTTCTTTCTTTCTTTTTATCCTTTCCCCTCCCTCTGTCCCTTCCTCCCTTTCTCATTTCTTTCTCTCTTTCTTTCTTCCTTTCCTGCCACTAGGGTTATTGTTGGGGCTCACAACAACTCCACTCTTGGTGGCCTTTTGTTCCCTTTCTTTCTTTCCTGACACGAACAGAGAAATAGAGAGTGAGAGTGGAGAGAGAGAGAGAGAGACAGAGAGGTAAGACACCCGCAACACTGCTTCACCACTTGTGTAGCCTCCTTCCCTACCCACAGGTAGGAACTAGGAGCTTGAACCTGGGTCATTGCACATGGTAATGTGTGCACTTTACTGGGTGTGCCACCATTTGGCTCCCATATTTCTTTATTTTTATTTATTTGTTTATTTATTTTTAAATATTTATTTATTTCCTTTTGTTGCCCTTGTTGTTTTATTGTTCTTCTTATTGTTGTTGTCATTGTTGGATAGGACAGAGAGAAATGGAGAGAGGAGGGGAAGACAGAGAGAGGGGGAGAAAGACACCTGCAGACCTGCTTCACTGCCTGTGAAACGACTCCCCTGCAGGTGGGGAGCCGGGGGCTCGAAACGGGATCCTTATGCAGGTCTTTGTGCTTTGCACTACCTGTGCTTAACCCACTGCGCTACCTTCTGACTCCCATTTCTTTATTTTTTTAAAAAAATTATCTTTAATTATTTATTGGATAGAGACAGCCAGAAATTGAGATGAAGGGGAAGGTAGAGAGGGAAAGAGTCAGAGAAACACCCGTAGTCCTGCTTTACCACTTGTAAAGCTTTCACCCTGCAGGTGGGGACTGGGGACTTTTACTTGGGTCTTTGAGCACTGTGCGCACTCAACTGGGTGTACCACTACCACCCAGCCCCTGCTCCCCCCCATATTTCTTTTTTAAAATGTTTATCTTCAGGCAAGCTTGACACTGAAGCATAATAGGCATTTAGGAAATTGCAGAGATCCTGTCTATAGCTCTATGAATCATCACAGACTGAACACATCCATACAATCAGCACGCTGATGAAGAAACACAAGATGGTAGCAGGGGAGGTAACTCAGCCAGTAGCGAGCATGGCTGAGGGTTCTGTTTCTGTCTATTGTAACACATGTGCTAGAGTGCTACTCTCTCTCATGAGACACTTTCTCATGATTTCAATAACGAAGTAAGTCTTTGAAAGAAAAAACAATGTGATCCACACCCAGACGTCACCCTTAAGCTCCTTTCCTATCATGACCGCTCACCCATGGGCACCATGCTGGAGCAAGGGAAGTAATAGATTTGTTTCCAAGCTGGGGTACTTTATAGGAGTGGCATCATATACCATATGTGCTTGTTTGTGTCAGGTTGTTTTCACACAGAGTGATATTTATAATAATCACTCATGTAGTGGGGCCTAGGGTTCCTTTTTTCCATCACTAATCGTATTCCACCACATGGCGGTATCATATTTCATTTTTTAAATAGTTTTTATTTATAAATGGAAATACTGACAAGATCATAGGACAAGAGGGGCACAATCCCACACAATTCCTATCACTGGAAATCCATATCCCATTCTTTCCCCTGATAGCTTTCTTATTCTTTTTTATTATTATTTATAAAAAGGAAACACTGACAAAACCACAGGATAAAAGGGGTACAACTCCACACAGTTCCCACCACCAGAACTCTGTATCCCCTCCCTTAATAGCTTCCCTATTCTTTAACCCTCCTGGAGTATGGACCCAAGGTCATTGTGGAGTGCAGAAGGTGGAAGGTCTGGCTTCTGTAATTGCTTCCCTGCAGAACATGGGCATTGACAGGTAGATCCAGACTCCCAGCTTGCCTCTCTTTTCCCTAGTAGGGTGGGGCTCTGGGGAAGCGGGGCTCCAGGACACATTGGTGGGGTTGTCTGTCCAGGGAAGTCTGGTCAGCATCATGCTGGCATCAGGAACCTGGTGGCTGAAAAGAGAGTTAACATATAAAGCCAAACAAATTGTTGACTAATCATGAAGCTAAAGGCTGAATAGTGCAGATGAAGAGTTGGGGGGGGTCTCCATTTTGTAGATAGCTAGTAGGCATATTTTAGTTATATCCCAAAGGGCCTGTGGCTATACTAGTTGTGTTTTTTTTCCCCCTGAGCCTGAAATCTGATATGCAGGTGGATCCAATTTATTGTTGGGGGATATGATGTCATAGCTGGAAAAAGGACCAGAAAGCTGGATCAGGGAAGAGAGTAGCTCCCAAATATGGGAAAGGTGTATAAATATTGTTGACTGTAAACCCCATCCATTTGATGTGGTCTGGGGCCCATATTCAGCTTAGGAACCTATATGACCTCTGAATCCTTGTAGATCTGAGCTCACATTCTGTGGTCATGAGTAGGAACATTTCAAGCTGCCCCAATATCAGGACCCATCTTCCTCAGGTGTAGCATAGACTATGTTGTCCATCCTCCCTTCGGAGGATGGGAGCATGAACCCAGGATCATTATGGGGTATAGAAGGTGGAAGGTCTGGCTTCTGTAATTGCTTCCCTGCTGAACAGGAGCATTGACAGGTGGATCCATACTCCCAGCCTTCTCTCTCTTTCCCTAGTGGGGCAGGCCTCTGGGGAGGTGAGGCTACAGGACACATTGGTGGGATTGTCTGCCCTGGGAAGTCAGGTTGGCATCATGTTAGCATCTGGAACCTGGTTGCTGAAAAAGAGTTAAGATAGCAAGCAGAGCAAATTGTTGACTAATCATAAACCTAAAGACAAGAATATTGTGGATAGAGATTTGGGGTCTCCATTTTGGGAAAAAGCTAGTAGGTCTATTTTAGGTATATTCCAAAGGGCCCATGACTTTACTAATTTTTGCCTACACCATTTTTGACATCCAATATGTAGGTGACCTAAGCTATTGTCTGGGAGGATGGTGTCACAGTTGGAAAAACGACCAGAAAGCTGGATCAAGGAAGAGAGTAGCTCCCAAATATGGGAAAAGTATATAAAAGTAAATAACTGTAAAATCATATTTCATTTATCCACACCTCTATAGATGGACATCTGGGTGGTTTCCAATTTCCAGTTGCTATGAATATAGTGCTACATAATACTCACACATGTCTTCTGTATATAGCAACAGAATGACTAGGTCATAGGGTATATAGGTGCTCAGTTTGAGTAGGGACTGTCAAATGGCCAGACCTTGTTCATCTTTTGTTTTGAAAGCTCCACTCGTGATTTGAATGTACAGCCAGACCTGAGAACCATTTCCCTACTTGAGTTTAGCAACCAAGTGATATTCCATGTCTCCTACCTAGCTGGGAACCATAAAGAGATACTAGCCTCTTCTAGTAAATCTTAGGCCACTGGGGTTCATTTTCCCATAATCCCTTGTGCCAAGCTTCCTTTATGCTGCTCACCTACTCTCACTGTGGTTATTTGTGGAAACATTTCTCTCTGTGTGTTAGATCGGGAGCTTCTCAAATGCAGGAAGTAGAGCTTGATCGTCCTTGTAACCTTAGTAGAGTCTGCTGCACAACTCATTAGAGTACTTCCGTGCCATATGGTGCAAAGCAGGTACTCTGTGGATGTTTATTAAATGAATGAAGGATACAGTGACTGAATGATTAAAGAAGAGCAGGGCTACAGAGATGTCACATCTTTGCGCCGAGACTTAGGTGCTTGATCCCAAGGACATTGACTCAGGCTTATGCTCAGAACCTAATTCTGCTGAAATTGTGAGTAATCTGATTGCTTCCCCCCCAAGCTGATCTGAGGTCTGTGGACATATTTTGCAAGCTGAAAAATAGCACGAGGCTAGGAAGTTGTGATAAAGGGAGTCGGGGACGGAAGTTGCTCTGCTTCTGCCACACTGGCTGTGGCAGATTAAGTAAACCCTTGATCCAGGGACAGCACAGGCTTCAACTGGGCAGATCCACTCGTACACTGGGGTTTCTTCTATCTGCTGCTCTGTATTCACAGATTCAACCACTGCTGTTGCTAGTTAGGCCAACTCTAAGGGACTTGGGCATCAGTGTGGATTGGTTTGCCATGGGGTGAATGGTGGGGAGGAAGGAGGCCCTGAAACCGGTCTCCCAGGGATATCGAAGTATGAGTGTAGTTGATCTTTTGGGGGAGTTTAGCATTCTTTGTGGAATCTGGGAAAGTAGCTCAGCAGTAGAGCTCAGTGCATGCCTGCTTGAGGGCCTAGATCCGATCCATGATGCTCCGGCTTCTCTCTAAGGAAACAAACACATCTTTCAAAAAATTTTGTTCTTGGGGCCGGGTGGTGATGCACCTGGTTGAGCGCACATGTTACAATGCACAAGGACCCGGGTTCAAGCCTCTGGTCCCCACCTTCATGGGGGAAGCTTTACGAGTGGTGAAACAGTGTTGCAGGTGTCTCTCTGTCTCTTTCCCTTTCTCTTTTTTTAAAAAAATATTCTGTTTATTTATTAGATATAGACAGAGAGGAATTGAGAGGGAAGGGGAAGATAGAGAGGGAAAGAGACAGAGAGACACCTGCAGACATGCCTCACCACTTGTGAAGATTCCCCTTGCAGGTAGGGGCCAGGGGCTTGAACCTGGGTCCTTGTGCATTGTAACATGTGAGCTTAACCAGGCAAGCTACCACCTGGCCCCTCTCTCCCTCTCTATCACCCCTTCCCTCTAGAATTCTGACTGTCTCTATCCAATAAAGAAAGAAAGGAAGAAAGAAAGAAAGAAAGGCAATTAAAAACAAAACAAACAACCCACCCAAAAAAACCCCCAAATTTTTGTTCTTGGTTTTTTGCTGTGTGTGAAGATGGTACCTCTATGTTGTTCAATAATCAAACAATTAAGTGTGTATTTATATATCACACTGAAAAAAAAAAGAAATCAATAGCAGGTCAAGGTTGGAAACAGTCAAACTATAAAAAGTAGGCCCTCCTTCCCGCCACCCCTCCAACATAAGCATATGGGGACCTTGGATGTGAGGTCAGCTCATGAAACACTTGCTGTGTGGTCTAGGGACTAGACTTTGTGACGTTGCCTATCTTCGTGTGGCTTTGATTCCCGGTCAGGACAACTTTTGTTCTTGAGAAGTAGTATGATGGTGCAGTGGCTGAGAACCTGAGCTTTGGATGTGGGCTGGCCTGGGTAAGCTGCTTATTTGGTATATGCTAACCTCAGGTAGTGGTAAGAATAGGGGTACTCTATTACTATCTAAGTGTATGTTGCCTCCTAGCTCTGAATAGGAGAAGCAGGAAGAACACTTAGTAAATTCTCAATAGAAACTACTTCTTTGTTTTTTTATTTTTTTTTAAATATTTATTTTATTTATTTATTCCCTTTTGTTGCCCTTGTTGTTTTATTGTTGTAGTTATTATTGTTGTTGTCGTTGTTGGATAGGGCAGAGAGAAATGGAGAGAGGAGGGGAAGACAGAGAGGAGGAGAGAAAGATAGACACCTGCAGACCTGCTTCACCACCTGTGAAGCGACTCCCCTGCAGGTGGGGAGCCGGGGTTCGAACCGGGATCCTTATGCCGGTCCTTGTGCTTTGCGCCACCTGCGCTTAACCCACTGCGCTACAGCCCGACTCCCCCAGAAACTACTTCTTAATTGGAATTGTAGGGCTAGGGAGATAGCATAATGGTTATGCAAAAGACTTTCCTGAGGATTCGATTCGACTTCCGGAGGCGGAGCTACGAGCAGCAGATCGCTTTCTCTCCTCTCCTCTTCTCTCCCGGATCAACTAGGAATACCAAAGAGAGACCACCCGGACCGAAAACAAGACAGGACTATAATGACCACAGGAACCCAGTAAATCACCCGTGAGTACAAACACGAGTGGCTGGTGATAGAGAGGAGAGAGGGGCCTAAGGAGAGATTAAGTGACTGCTAACAGTTCAACAGTTTGTCAGTGGAGACACCACCTCCAGTCTGCTCCACCAACAAGGGGACAGCTGAAGGGAGGAAAGGACTCCCCAGAGACTCACCAAGTACAACTCTGAGTCTCCATTGCTACTACCCTCAGAATCTGGAGCAGCAACAGGGAGGGACACCAGGGCACAGAGATCTAACCGGGAAACTCAGGAGAAGGCCTATACCTCGGTGGCATAGCTGAAGGGCTGTGAAAGTCTCTTTGCATAACCACTGGATTATCTCTGCCACACCCTGCTTTATCTCTTGGTCAGGAGTCATTGATTAAGCCAAGAAGCCTATTGATAGTTTAAAAGCCCTCAGGCTACCATAGCCTACAGGGGAAAAAAAAAGGCTTTTACACCACTGAACTCCAACTCAGGGATTGAAAAAACTGTTAACTTATATAAAATGGTTAAAACAACAAGAAAAAATATTGGAGACTCGAACCAGGACAAGAGTCCAGCTAAAAGACTTTCCTGAAGTCCTAGGTTCAGTGCTCTAGCGCCTCTCTCTCTCTTTCTCTCTCTGAAATAAGATAAAATAAAATGTTTTTAAAATCTGGAATTTTAATATAATCCAGGATACTAGAGTTCACAAGTGATAACCTTGCAATTTTCTTTTCTTTCTTTCTTTTTTTTTTTTTTTAAAAAAAAAATATTTGCTTAGTTCCGTTATGTTAAGCCAAATCAATTTAAGGAATGAGTCATGCATCGTGGAGAGATTTACTTTTGAAATCTAACTGAAAAAAAATCTAATTGAAAAAAAAAAATCTTGGATACAGGAAAGGGTGAACTGTGACTCTGTGGGATGATGGCTTCTCCAGGGGTTCTAAGGTTTTATGCTAAGTTACCGGGAGAATGTAGATGGGGTACAACTTGAAACAGGGAGGGGAAAGCCACCCATCTTGTTTCTTAGTTCCATGTTTTATTTGGCAGAGGCTGCTTGTTTTTGGAAAAATGATTAAAAAAATCAAGTCAAAGGTATAACATTCACATATTTCCTACAACCTAACTTCAGAGGCTGCTCTTTGAAGGTGAAAAACCACGTTGACTGTTTCTGGGAATTTCAGATGGAGAGTGATGGCAGAATTGGCCTCTGTTTTCTTGCTTATCAGTTGAAATTAATCCTTTCAGTGTTAATAACATCTTTACACTCATTACTTGAAGTGCTTTTTCCCTCTTGGACTTGAACCTCTGAGCGTCTCACGTCATTGAAAATAATTTGAATTTAGATTAGAGTGTGTTGAACTGTGTTTAAAATTAGTTATAGACCATGTTTAATTTGTTTATAGATTTTATTTGGAAGGCTACATAAAGACAGTTTAAATTTCAGTAGTATTGCAGCCCAGTGATAACCAGGGATCCGAGAATGGAGTTATTATTATTATTATTATTATTTTTTACTTTTTTGCCTCCAGGGTTATTGCTGGGGCTTGGTGCCTGCACTACGAATCCACTGCTCCTGGAGGCTATTTTTTTCCCTTTTGTTGCCCTTGATGTTTGTTGTTGTTATTGCTGCTGTTGGATAGGACAGAGAAAAATTGAGAGAGGACAGGAAGAGAAAGATAGACACCTGCAGATCTGCTTCACTGCCTGTGAAGCAACCCCCCCTGCAGGTGGGGAGCCAGGGGCTCGAACCAGGAATCTTACATGGGTCCTTGTGCTTTGCGCCATATAAGCTTAACCCACTGCGCTACTGCTCAGTGCCCCCCCATTGGAATTTTTAAACTGTAATGGTAAATAATGTATGTGTGATCTTTAGAGTTGTATAAACTGGCTATAAATGTCCACATTAAGTTTTTAGCATATTGTCTTACTCTTGTTTTCACTGCTGAGTGTGGCCAATTTTTAACTGTTTAAAACAATTTGTGTATGGTTTCCTTTAGAACAACTTGGGACTAACAATATGTTTTTGGGAGCCAGTTCTAAAGAGGAATGGGAGAAGACAAAGCAACTGAATTCTTTAGAGACTATGAATTATTCAGTTGTTAACCACAGTAACTTCTTTAGCTACCATTTTGTGTTCTAATAATAGAAACAGTTTGGATGGATTCCTCTTGGAATTGAAACATCAGGAAAAATCTTCACTCTGTTTTCCTGTATACATGAGCTAGAAGAATGTGAGAACAGAATTTTTTCCAGTTTCCCATGTTTACCTGGATGAACTATCTCCATTTTTATATCCTTTTAAAACAAGTATATATTTTATAACTATGATTGCTGTAAATAAAAAATACACTCCAGAGGAAGATGCATTTTTTAAGTTAAATGAAAAACTACACACACACACACACACACACACACACACACACACACACACGCATCTGGCCCCTAGGAAATAAGTAATAAACCTGTTGAATTGGGCGTAGTAGAAAGGGAGAAGTTGAAATCAATTGCCTCTAAACAAATAAAAAAACATAATGTGTAATATTTAAGTGGCCATGTTTCTGAATTGGGTTGAATTTACATCAATGCATACCCCAAAAGAAGACATTTTGTTTAAAAATTTCACCCACTGAATCTTCCTGACTGGACATGAAAAAGTCATTTTGTTTTAAAGCCTAATGCATTCTGATTTGGTTTTAAAGCTGATTCCAATCCAGGCTGTTTCTGGGGGAAACAGGAGCACAATATAACTCTTTATTAAAACCACGCAGTCCTGGCTAGCCACCCCCTACTCCAGCCCTATGCTAATTTGGTCTCTTGAGTGATCACTGAAGGAGGTCTCCAAGCACCAGTCTGAGAGGCAAAGAAGTTGCCGGCACTGCTACGCAGAGCCATTGGTGATTCTAACCTTGGGGTTAGGACCAAAAGGAAATGCAAGGTCCGGCCTTTGCATTTTAATTGAAGGAGTATGAGAACACTTGCCCAGTTTCTTAGGGCCTTTGCTCACTGACTTTTTAGAGGAGGGGGTTGTGTTCTCACAGTACGGAAGCTGCTTCTAGTCTGCATTCCAACATTTGACGTTGCCACTTCCTCTGTCGTATGACACCAGACATCTGCCTGATTAACTCATGGCTTTGTCACCCTCCCTCCCGCCCCCATAAATTGGACCCTGCCACAGAGAGGGGTGGAGGGGTTCAGAGATGTGGATCATCCAAAACAGTATATATAGTCACACATCATTTCTATTTGATTTCTGGCAGAAGATTTACCTTCTTAATTAAGTTCTACTTAGACAAATAGAGTGAAATCCCAGCTTTATACTTTCTTGGGGACTTGAGTATTATTACAGAGATCAGACATGTCAACTGAAGGACTGGATAGGGCATTAGGGAGAAAGAATTAAATTAAGGTGAGATGAAATGCAGCAAGCAGTTTGCAGAGCAGAACTTGTCTCATCCCCAGACAATAACAACCACATTTCTTTACCCACTGAAAGTGTAGATATTATTTTTAAGTGCATCTTTAAGGTGTTAGACTCTTAACATCTTTTATGAAGAGCCAGGCCTATGAATCAGTCTTGAAATACTAAGGGATGTTAAAAAAGACAAAATTCATCCAAGTGAATTTGAAGGTCTAATTGAAACTATTAAATGACTCATGGGTGGAGCAGCATTTTGTCTAGAAAATAGAAAGGCACTTCTGTGAGTTGTGCAAGATGGAAGGTTTTTATAGACATAGAGAGGGTGGAACAGGTTATTAACAAAATAATAGAAAAGGCTGTTTCAAACTATTTTACTTTCCCTTTGAGGAAGCTAGAGGGATTTCTTATCAGCCAGATAAATCTCTAGAGTTGACCAGGAAATCCCACAGTGACTGGTATAAATTTCTACTTCAGGGAGAGGTTGAAACTCCAGTTAAATGAGCTATTAAGTCTTGGTATGATGACAGACATTTCAGCACAAGTGACTCCATTTTGGGACTCTTTTAGTAGGTACAGTCTATGTTGTAATTTTTCTGCTCTTTTTGGCTAGGTCTCTGGCAAAGTGGTGATATTTACCAATAATTTCTGAGAAATGTATACAAACCATGTGAATGTAGTAGCTTACTAACAAAAGAAACTGAACAACTTGTTCAGGGAGATATATATTGGGATAGCATAAATAAACATTTGAACTGTAATATAATCAGTTTGCATTCTTTGAAGACATACTGATGGTTTGGAATGTGCTATGGATTGGGGGAAAATAATGATTTGGGATTTTAAAATCACCTTCAGAACAGAACAGAACAGAACTGAATGGTTTGATGGTTGGTACACATCTTTATTTGTTGGATATTTATAGATTATCCTTTAAAAGTCTTATTTTGAAAACATGTATGCATTAACTCCTGGCATATAGCAGGTGTTTACAAATATTTGTTGGATGGATAGTTCATGGATGAATTCAAAAAATTTATGAGATAACTTGTCTATGTAATGGTTTTATGTGTAGATTAATAGTTGACCATAGAAATAACTTTTTTTTTTGGTCATCAGTGGGGTTTCACCTTTCTAGGCTTACTTTTTCAGACAGAAAGACAGAGAAAGGGAAAGACACCATAACACTGAAGTGTAAGACATTCTCACAGGAGTGAAATGGTATCAGAGAGAAGCACACTGAAGAAAAAAAAATCATCTGGGGCATGGAAGGAGATAGTGGTGAAAAAAATAATGGGATTGGGGCAGGGGTAGATAGCATAATTGTTATACAAAGAAACTTTCATGCCTGAGGCCTTGAAGTTCCAGGTTCAGTCCCCCGAATCAACATAAGCTAGAGCTGAGCAGTGCTCTGGTTAAAAAAAAAAAGAAAGAAAGAAAATTGTTTTCAAAAAGGAATTTTGGTCCATAGTGTCAGCAAGGGAGAAATGATAGGGAAGATAACCAGAGGGCTTTGAAACTCCAACTCCATCAGGACCTTGAGAAGGAAGAGGAAAAAAGAAAAGACATTCAGAAGTAGTAATAGTTGTAGATGTGACTTAGAAAGGAAGAGAATATGAGAACATGGAAAAATGGGAAAATATATATAAATATAGATAGTTATAGAAATGATAGTCGGGCGGTAGCACAGCAGGTTAGGTGCACGTGGCACAAAGTGCAAGGACCGGCATAACGTGGTCCGGGAGGTGGCGCAGTGGTTAAGGAACTAGACTCTCAAGCATGAGGGCCTGAGTTCAGTCCCTGGCAGCACATGTACAAGAGTGATGTCTGGCCCTTTCTCTCTCTCCTCCTATCTTCCTCATTAATAAAATAAATAAAATATTTTTTTTTAAAAAAAGAATATACTACACAGCTGTTAATAACAATGAACCCACCTTCTGTGACCCATCTTGGATGGAGCTAGAAGGAATTATGTTAAGTGAGCTAAGTCAGAAAGATAAAGATGAGTATGGGATGATCCCACTCATCAACAGAAGTTGAGAAAGAAGAACAGAAAGGGAAACTAAAAGCAGGATTTGACTGAATTTGGAGTAGGGCACCAAAATTAAAACCCTGGGGTGAGGGTGAGGGTGGATGTTCGGCTTCCCGGGGCAGGAGGGGGGGAATGGGATGGGACACAGTCTTTTAGTGGTGGGAATGGTGTTTATGTACACTCCTATTAATTGTAGTCATATAAATCACTATTTAACTAACATGAGAGAGAAAAATTGATTGTCTCAAATTTTTTTTAAAAAATTAAAATTATATTTATTTATTTTTCCTTTTGTTGTCCTTGTTGTTTTTATTAGATAGGCTAGAGAGAAATGGAGAGAGGAGGGAAAGACAGAGAAGGGGAGAGAAAGATAGACACCTGCAGACCTGCTTCACCGCCTGTGAAGCGACTCCCCTGCAGGTGGGGAGCCAGGGGCTCGAACCGGTATCCTTACTCTGGTCCTTGTGCTTTGTGCCACGTGCGCTTAACCGCTGCGGTACCACCAAGACTCCCTGTCTCAAACTTTTTAAAGCGCAGACTGAGTCTTTTTAATACATAGCCTGAGTCTTTGATATGTTGACTCTCTCAAAAGCCTGATTATAGCAATAACTATTTATTGTCTTCTTAACCCTAAGACAGCAGGAACCTCCCACTTCCTCTATAGATCCTATTATTTCCCCCAGTCCTAGAACCTCTAGGGTGAGGCTCACTTACCTGCATGCTTCTCTCAATTCATACCAAATAATATTGCATCCACTGACCCCAACCTAATCGACTCAAGGAGTACCACCTCAGCATGCTTCACTTTAGACTGTGTCCAGAGATGTCAGGCATGGAATGTCAACCCTTCAACCTCATTACTCGGGTGAGACCTTTCCTTTCATAGTATTCTCTAATTCCATTCCAGGTGGTTCACTTCCTAACAAAGTCCCAAAACAGAGATATAGACCAGGTCCTGTGAGACAGAGCATATGTTCACATGTATCCATAAATTAGGGCAAAATATATACCTGAAAGCAAAAATACACAATAGTCTGAAGTGAGTCAGTATAAAGTTCATAATGAAATAGTGTCTACTTAGACTTAGATACCCTCCTCACCTACTTCCTATTACAGTTCTCTCACTCACTCCAAAGCTAACTTTAACAAAGCAAGGACTGGAAAAGCTGAATAAGGGCAAGAGGCTGGCATACTTTAACGATGACTCTTTAGTCACTATCAGGCCACCCCATCAGCTGGGGCCCTAGTCAGGGAGTCCTGAGATTCCCAAACAGACATGATGGGCCTAGACCTTAAATAAATCTCTTTCACCTTGTTACCAGTCATCTCTATCAGAAACAACAAAATAGACCCCTTTGTGGGCCCCCCATAGGACTTTGCTCTCAACTTGGATCAACAGTGGTAGAGAATGTTCCATCCTCTGAAGGGAGGATGGACAACATATGCTATACCTGAGGAAGATGGGTCGATATTGGGGCAGCTTGGAATGTTCCTACTCATGACCACAGAATGTGAGCTCAGATGCAGAGGTCATGTAGGCTCCTAAGCTGAATATGGGCCCCAGACCACATCAAATTGATGGGGTTTACAGTCAACAATATTTATACATCTTTCCCATATTAGGGAGCTACTCTCTTCCCTGATCCAGCTTTCTGGTCCTTTTTCCAGCCATGACATCATCTTCCCAGACAATCACTTAGATCCACCTGCATATCAGATTTCAGGCTCAGGGAAAAAAAAAAAAAAACTAGTATAGCCACAGGCCCTTTGGACTATAACTAAAATATGCTTACTAGCTATCTACAAAATGGAGGACCCCTCAACTCTTCATCTGAACTATTCCAGCCTTTATGTTCATGATTGTTCAACAATTTATTTGGCTTTGTATGTTAACTCTCTTTTCAGCCACCAGGTTCCAGATGCCATCATGATGCTGACCAGACTTTCCTGGACAGACAACCCCACCAATGTGTCCTGGAGCTCCGTTTCCCTGGAGACCCACCCTATTAGGGAAAGAGAGAGGCAGACTGGGAGTATGGATCTACCAGTCAATGCCCATGTTCATCGGGGAAGCAATTACAGAAGCCAGACCTTCCACCTTCTGCATCCCACAATGACCTTGGGTCCATACTCCCGGAGGGTTAAAGAATAGGAAAGCTATCAGGGGAGGGGATGAGATACTGAGATCTGGTGGTGGGAATTGTGTGGAGTTGTATCCCTCTTATCCTATGGTTTTGTCAATGTTTCCTTTTTATGAAAAAAAAAATAGAAAAGAAAAAAATTAAAAAAAAGACTCCCCACCTGCAGGGGGAGTCACTTCACAAGTGGTGAAGCAGGTCTGCAAGTGTCTATCTTTCTCTCCCCTCTCTGTCTTCCCTTCATCTCTCCATATCTCTCTGTCTTATCCAACAACAATGACAGCAATAACAACAATAATAACAACTACAACAATAAAAAATACAAGGGCAACAAAAGAGAATAAATAAATAAACCTAAAAAGAAAAAGAAATAATAGTCAACTCATGTGTGTGAGCTTGGGACAACTACTGTAGCTTCTAATGGAGGGAATGGGGACAGAGAACTCTGGTGGTGGGCATGGTGCAGAATTATACCCTTTATCTTGTAATTTTGTAAATAAATATTCAATCACTAATACAATTAAAATAACAAAATAATGGGATTGCTTGAGTATAGTCAACTTGAGAAGAAGTTTGAATGCTAACCTGAAGAGTGTGGATTTGATCTTGTAGGCTGAGTTACAGTAGGCTACCCATTAGGGACATGGATTATAACTGAGGACACCCTTCTTTGTATCTCTGATATCTGAGCCTTTTAAAAAATTATTGATTTAGTAATGGTCAACAAAACTTTAGGATAAGAAGGGTACAATTCCACACAACTGTCACCACCAGGGTTCTGTATCTCATCCCCTCCATTGGAAGCTTTCCTGGTTATACTTCTGGGAGTATGGACCCAGGATCATTATGTGGTGCAGAGGTGGAAGGTCTGGCTTCTGTAATTGCTTCTCCGCTGAACATGGGTGTTGACAAGATGATCCATACTCTCAGACTGTCTCTATTTTTCCCTAGTGGGGCAGGGGTCTGGAGAGGTGGGGTTCCAGGACACATTGGTGAGGTCATATGCCCAGAGAAGCCAGGTTGGCATCATGGTAGCATCTGCAATTTGGTGTCTTAAAAAGCATTAAGATAAAAGGCAGAATTGCCTAATAATCAGGAATCTAAATGTAATACTATAGCTGATGAGATTTGGGGTCTCCATTTTGGAAAAAGCTAGTAGGTCTATTTTAGGTATATTCAAAGGGGCCCATGACTTTACTAATTTTTGCCTGAGCCTGACAGCTAACATGCAGGTGGGGTAAAGGTATCATCTGGGGAGATGGTGTCAGAGTTGGAAATAGGATTATAAAGCTGGGTCTGGTAAGAAGGTAGCTCCAAAATACAGGAAAAGTATATAAATATTGTTAACTGTAAACCCCATCGATTTAATTTGGGACCCATATTCAGCACAGGAACCTGTGTAACGTCTGCATCCCTATGGGTCTGAGCTCACATTCCATGGTCATAGCTAGGAACATTCTAGGCTGCATTCATTTCAGGACTCATCTTCCTTGAGTGGCAGAATATGTTGACCCAGCCTCCCTTCAGAGAATGGGGCAGTCCCCGCCAATGTTGACCCACATTGAGGGCAAGGTCCTATAGAGACCCACAAGAGGGTCCACTATGTTGTTCCTGATGGAGATGACCAGCGACAGTGGCGAGAGGGATCTGCTAGAGGTCTAGGCCCCATATGTCTATGCGGGAATGCATCCCTGACTATGAGCCCTTAAAAAAAAGTTTATTTTATTTTGTTTGAGAGAAGAGAGAGAGAGAGAGAGAGAGAGAGAGAGAGAGAGAGGGAGAGAGAGAACCAGAGCACTAAGAGCACTACTCAGTTCTGGCTTATGGTCGGGTTGGGGATTGAACCTGGGACCTCAGAGCCTCAGGATGAAAGTCTTTTGCTGAACCATTATGATGTCTCCCTAGCCCATCTGAGCCCCTTTGAGTGCCCACCTGTAGCATTTGATTTGGGTTTCAGAGTTGCTAACTCCCACTGTGGTAGAGAGTGAACTTTATGAGTTAAGTCAATTGCATAGAACCACAACTTGATTTTATCGGGGGAAGTCCACATTGCAATTCAATTTGCAGTAAAAAGGGGTGCAAACCACTAGGATGAGGCTATAGTGATTGGCCTGCAGGCAGGTGGCACCTTGATCTGGAGAGTTGTCTGCTGGCCTCAGTCTGTACAGAGGGGAGTGCTACTTCTCCAAGCGAAAATTCCTGATGGCATTCACTATGACCTAGAGAAAGCTTTAGGCCATGGGGACAGAGTCTAAAAGATGTCTTAAACACATCCTATTTGACACCCAGATTTATACCAAAATTTCAGATGTGTATTTTATGACCATCTGCTCATTTTCATTTAATTTAGAATTTCTGTGGGTCCTCTCAGCCAGGCAGGTTTTTGTCTGCTGTCGCCTACTTACAAAAGTGTCTTTTGTAAACAAGGGGCTGCTTTTGATTGATGATCATTACAATACCAGTGTCTATAAATATCACCTCACTGAGTCTGGATTGTTTTCTAAGCAAAAACAAACAAACAAACAAAATAAAACTTGTTTGGAGTCAGATGAAGAAAATTAATTGATTGGTTCATGTCTATTAGGCATTGATGGCAAACAATGGTGACATACTTTTAAACAAATGACTCACAAGCAAGGAATGCCTAAAGTCCTTGCCAAATGCATTGTTGACAGCAATCTATAAGGAGAGAAAATGGTAGTAACAGCACCCTTCACACTCAGATAAGGGATTTTGGACATGTGAATTGTTATATTTCAAATGGCTTGTCACCCCTTTTTGCTTTCCTTGTGTTACTTTGCCATATTTTACCATATCCCACTATACACTGGGTCTGTCAGAGCAGGCAAGAGTGACTTCTAGTATCTGTCACTTAAGCTATTTTCACAGTAAAAAAGTTAAAAATATATAGTCCATTCCAGAAAGGAGTAAAATACCACACTTCTTTCCAGCTTTCTCTCTCTCTCTCTTACTTAATTTTATTTACTTGTTTATGAATACAAGATAGAGAGGGAAGGAGAGAACCAGAGTATCACTGTGACACATGGTATGCTGGGGACAGAACTCTGGACCTCATGATTCCATATCCAGTGCCTGACTCACTGTGCTGTCTTTCAGGCCTTCTAGCTTCCTTTCTCTCTCTCTCTCTTAAATATATTTTATTAGTCAGAGTGATAAGGACAGAAAGAGAGAGAGAGAGAGAAAGAGAGAGAGAGAGAGAGAGAGAGAGAGAGAGAGAGAGAGAGAATACCAGACACCAATCTGGTACATATACCAGTGGGGCTTGAACTCAGGACCTCATGCCCAAGAGTTCAATACTATCCACTGCGCCATCTCCAGACCATCCGGCTTCCTTTCTCTATAATACTTATGTCCTAGTGCTTTGTGATGAAGCGTCAAGGAATTTGTATAATCTGACACAGGCCAGCAGTTGTGGGCTTTCCTCATTCTAAACAAACAGTTCAAAGACACCCACAGTTGTGGCATTTGAAACATCTTTAGTTACCTCAGAGTCACACTGTTTAGTTTTACAGATGAGTGAAGGTGTACAATAGTATTTCCTAGAAAGTCACATAGAAATTGAATGTGTTATTCCACAATATGTCTTTTTGCCTTTACTGTAACTACAGCACTGATTTTACCCCCAATTATGAGTAATCCTCTACTGGTGAAGGCTTATCATCTTTGATTAATTCATCCACTATTTATTGAGTACCTACTATGTGGTAGGCACTCTTCCAGACTCAGGAGACAGAAGTGGAAATGTCCTTTTTAAAAAAATATTTTATTTATTTATTACTGGATAGAGACAGGAATTGAGAGGGGAGGGAGATAGGGAAAAAGACAGAGAGACACCTGCACCCCTGCTTTACCACTCGTGAAGCTCACCCACTCATCTGTTGTTGGACACCTGGGTTGCTCCCAGGTTTTGACTATTACAAATTGTGTTGTTATGAACATAGGTATACACAAATATTTTTGGATGGGTGTTTTTTGTTCTTAGGATATATCCCCAGGAGCGGAACTGCAGGATCACAGGGTAGGTCCACTTCTAGTCTTCTGAGAGTTTTCCAGACTGCTCTCCACAGGGATTGGGCCTATTTACATACTTTAGTTATTACCCTCTTGTCTGATGTATGGAATATAAAGATCCCTCATTGCTTAAGGAGTCTCTTCGTTTGGGTGGTGGTTTCTTTTGCTGTACAGAAGTTTTTTTTTTTTAATTTGATGTAGTCCTATTGGTTTATTTTTGTTTTAGTCTTTATTGTAACTGGATTCATTTTGTTGAAGATGTCTTTAAAATTTAGATGGAAAAGAGTGCTGCCAATATTTTCCTCTAAGTATTTGAGAGTTTCTGGTCTAATATCCAAGTCCTTGATCCATTTGGAACTTACTTTTGTGTTTGGTGAAACACAATATAGTGGTTTAGTTTCACTCTTTTTAAATTTTTTCAAAACATTTCTTTATTGGGGGAATAGTTTATAGTCAACAGTAAAATAAAATAAAGTAGTTTGTACATGTGTAGCACTTGGCAGTTTTCCACTAGGTCCTCCTCTGTCTTCCAGGACCCTGAACCCTCCCTCCCCAACCCCAGAGTCTTTTACTATGGTGCAATACGTCAACTCCAGTTCAAGTTTTGCATTGTGTCTTCCTTTCTGTTCTTATTTTTCAACTTCTGTGTAAGAGTGAGATTATCCCATATTCTTCCTTCTCTTTCTGGCTGATCTCACTTAACATGATTCCTTCAAACTCCATCCAAGATGAGGTGAAGAAGGTGAATTCACCATTTTTAATAGCTGAGTACTACATATGTATATGTATATGTATATGTATATGTATATGTATATGTATATGTATATGTATATGTATATGTATATGTATATATCACAACTTACTCAGTCAATCATACACCTGGGCTACTTCCAGGTTTGGGCTATTACAATTTGTACTGCTATGAACATAGGTATACACAGATCTTTTTGGATGGTTGTGTTTGGTATGTTGGGATATATCCCCAGGAGAGGAATTGCAGGGTCATAGAGTAGTTCCAGTTCTAGACTTCTGAGACGTCTCCAGACTGCTCACCACAAGGGTTGGACCAATTGACATTCCCACCAGCAGTTCAGGAGGGTTTCTTTGTCCTTACAACCTCTCCAGCACTTGTTGCTGCTACCTTTTCTCACAGGAGCGAAGTGGTATCTATCTCATTGTTGTCTTTATTTGCATTTCTTTGACAGTCAATGACTTGGAACATTTTTTCATATGTTTGTTGGCTTTTTGGGTTTCTTCTTTGGTGAATATTCTGTTCATACCCTCTCCCCATTTTTGGATGGGATCATTTTTTTTGTTGTTGTTGAGTTTGGTGAGCTTTTTATTATGGTATATAAAGATCTTCTCCCATTCTGTGAGGGGTCTCTTTGCTTGGGTGTTGGCTTCTTTTGCTGTGCAGAAGGTTTTTTTGTTTGTTTTTAAATAATTTTATTTTACCAGAAAATCTCGTCATTTTAACTAAATTACATCCATGTCTCAAATTATGCATACTATATGATTGTCAAATGTAACATCTGTATTTTGTAGTTATTTAGTTCAAATTACATATATGTGATTATTTGCACATTATATACTATATACAGTTCCCTAGGTTCTAGAAAATGAATAGAAAAAGCTCCAGTTGAAGTTGGTGTATTGCGCCAAAGTTAAAGACTCTGGGCTGGGTGGGGAAGATGATTCAGGTCCTGGAACATAATGGCAGAGGACCTAGTGGGGGTTGTACAAGCTATTATATTTACTGTCGACTGTAAAACATTAATCCCCCGCTAAAGGAAAAAAAGAAATAAAGAAAGAAAGAAAGAAAGGAAGGAAAGAAGGAAGGAAGGAAGGAAGGAAGGAAGGAAGGAAGGAAGGAAGAAAAAGCTCCAGTTGAATACAAGGCATGAGGACCAAAAGATAGCTCACCTAGGAGAGTGACTGCTTTGCCATGTTTGAGACCTGAATTCTAGCCCAGTGCCCACTGTACTGGGGAAATGGTGGTGTTGTGGAATCTTCCTCTCTCCTTCTGTCTCTCTATTTATTTATTTTAATTTCTTTATTAGGGGATTAATGTTTTACATTTGACAATAAATACAATAGTTTGTACATGCATAACATTTCTCAGCTTTCCACATAACAGTACAGTACAACCCCCACTAGGTCCTCTGTCATATTTTTTAAAAAAATTTATTTATTGGGGAATTAATGTTTTACATTCAACAGTAAATACAATAGTTTGTACATGCATAACATTTCCCAGTTTTCCATATAACAATACAAACCCCACTAGGTCCTTCCTCTGTCATCCTTTTTAGACCTGTACTCTCCCCCAACCCACCCCAGAGTCTTACTTTGGTGCGATACACCAACTCCAGTTCAGGTTCTACTTGTGTTTTCTCATCTGATCTTGTTTTTCAACTTTTGCCTGAGAATGAGATCATCCCATATTTATCCTTCTGTTTCTGACTTGCTTCACTTAACATGATTTCTTCAAGCTATTTATTTTTAATTTCTTTATTGGGGGATTAATGTTTTATAGTCCCTTGAAGTTGGGGAGCTGGGGCTCAAACCTTGGTCCTTGTACATGGTAATAAATGTGCTTAACTAGGCGTACCACTGCTTGGTCCCTGGCCAGGAAAGGTCTCTTCACTCTTAGAATTTCTGAGGCTATTCTTATAGTCTTTGTAGTATTGCTTGATTCCCCCACTAATGGAGAGCCCTAGCATGAATAGCTCTTGCAGTGCCTAGGGCATTTGCTCATTGTTTATATGGAAGGGCAAGGAAAAAGTTTAAAAGAGGGACCAGGAAGATAGATCACAGCGTTAGAGCACAGGATATTCATGCTTGGAGCCCCAGAGTTTGATTTCTAGTACTGCCTTAGGTCATAGCTTAGCAGTGCTCTGGTATTTCCCTTTCTCTGCCTGGTGAAAATGGATAAATAAATCTTATAGAAAGTATAAAGGATATAGGTTATTGATTGGGATCACATATCCTGGCATTCTTTGATGTAAAAAAAATGGGAACCTTTTCCCAAAGTTCATTTGTAAGTTATTGTTAGGAGCACAGAAAACATTTTCCCATGGCAACGAGTTTCTTCATGGTGACAATGTTTTCTGCCTGACCCACTGACCAATGCAGCTGAACTGTTGAACTCAAAGAGATGAAGTGGCAGCAGGTGTGACAGCATGTCTCTGGGAACAGGAGGCCAGAAGTGTCCTTCTCTGAAGTGGTGGAGATTAGAGGTCCTGGGGGAGCACCTCCCCAAAGCTGACACACAGATGCTCTAGCTGCGGAAGCATCACCCATCCACCCTCACCTCTCAAAACTGGCAGCTGGTGTGACATCTGCAAGGGCTCTGGTGATGAGAGAAGGGGCAGGAGAGTGGGCCACAGTGGCTGCTGGCTGGCTGAGCTGCAGATGGTTCTAGTCCTCTTGTCCTTAATTTGGCATGCATCGTTGACAAAAGTGATTGCATTTTCCCCCTTGCCTTTGTATTTATTGTCATTTTGGAGAACTGAGCCAAAGTTGTTCTCTCTCATTCTCTTCTTAATCTACTGTGACCAGCCCTATCAAGATGCCTGTATCATTTCTCATTCATTCTCTTCTTTCTGCTTTTTTTTTTTTTTTGGATAGAGATGGAAACTGAGAGGGGAGGAGCAGATAGGGAGGGAGAGACAAAGAGACACCTGCTTGCATAGAGACAGAACCTGAGAGAAGAGGAGCAGATAGAGGAGAGAGAGAGACAGAGAGAGACAGAGAGAGAAGAGAGAGAGATATGCAGCACTGCTTTACCACTCGTGAAGCTTCCACCCTGCAAGTGGGGATCGGGGCCTTGAACTCAGTTCCTGGCATATGGTAACAAGTGCGCTTACACGGGTGTGCCACTGCACAACCCCTCCTTTCTGTGTTTTTTTTCTGTTGTTCTCCTTTTTTAAGGTTCTTTTTAAAATTTAATTTACATAATTTTTATTTACAAAATGGAAATATTGACAAGACCGTAGGATAAGAGGGGTACAATTTCACACAGTTCCCACCACCAGAGTTCCATATCCAACCCCCTCCCTTGAAAGCTTTCCTATTCTTTATCACTCTGGGATTATGGACCCAGGGTCATTATGGGGTGCAGAAGGTGGAAGATCTGGTTTGTGTAACTGCTTCCCCGCTGAACATGGGCATTGACAGGTCGATCCATACTCTGAGCCTGTCTCTCTCTTTCCCTAGTGGGACAGGGCTCTGGGGAGGCGGGGCTCCAGGACACATTGGTGAGGTCATCTGCCCCGGGAATCAGGTTACATCAAGGTAGCATCTGGAACTTGGTGACTGAAAAAGAATTAATATATAAAGCAGAACAAATTGTTGACTAATCATGAACCTAAAGGCTGGAATAGTGCAGATGAAGATTTGGGCCTCTCTTTTGGAAAAAGCTAGGTCTATTTTAGGTATATTCCAGAGGGCCTATGACTTTACTAGTTTTTGCCTGAGCCTGACAGCTAATATGCAAGTGGACCCAGGTTATTGTCTGTGGAGATGGTGTCATAGTTGGAAAAGGGGCTGGAAGCTGGATCAGGGAAGAGAGTAGCTCTCAAACATGGGAAAATTGTATAAATATTGTTAACTGTAAACTCCATCAATTTGATCTGGGGCCCATATTCAGCATAGGATTCTATGGGACTTATGCATCCCTGTAGGTCTGAGCTCACATTCTGTGGTCATGGCTAGGAATATTCCAGAATATTTCAGGATCCATCTACCCCAGATAGAAGGTAGAGTATGTTATCCAAACTCCCTTCTGAGAATGGAACATTCTCTACCATTGTTGATCCACATTGAGGGCAAGATCCTGTAGGGGCCCACAAAGCAGTCCATTATGTTGTTCCTGATGGAGATGACCAGTGACAGTGGAGAGAGGGATCTGTTAGAGGTCTGAGCCCATCATATCTGTGTGGGAATCCCAGGAATCTCTGACTAGGGCCCCAGGTGATGATGGAGTGGTCTGGTAGTGACTAAAGAGTCATCATGAAAGTATGTCAGTCTCTTGCCCTTTTTCAGCTTTTTTAGTCCTTATCTTGTCTGACAAGGTTATCTTTGGAATGATTGAAGGAAGTGAAATAGGAAGTAGGTGAGGAGGGTATCTAGGTCTAAGTAGAAACTATTTGCTTAGGTACTTTATGGTGTCTTTTTAGGTCTTTCTACTTGCTTACTGCATTTATTGACTCACTGCGAACTATTGTGCACTTTTGCTTTAAGGTATATATTTCCCCCTAATTTATGGATACATGTGTGCATCTGCCCTATCTCATGAGCCCTGGTCTATATCTAGGTTTTGAGGCTTTGTTAGGAAGTGAACCACCTGAAATGGAATTAAGGAGTCTTATGAGCTAGGAAAGGTCTCACCAGAGTAATGAAGCTTAAGGGTCGACATCCCACACCTGACATCTCTGGACACAATCCAAAGTGAAAAGTGCCGAGGTGGTACTGGTTGCATTGATTAGGTTGGGATCAGCAGGTGCAGTATCAGTTGGTATGAATTGAGAGAAGCATGTAGGAAAGTGAGCGCTACCCTGGAGGTTCCAGGACTGGGAGAAATATGGGCTTTATAGAGAATGGGGAAGGTTCCTGCTGTCTTAGGGTTTAAGAAGGCAATAGATAGTCATTGTTATAACCAAATTATTTGCAAATTGGGTTGACTTTGAAAATCCCATTGCTAGGATTTGCTGTATCATACAAGACCTCACCATAATTTCTGTCCTTTAATGCTAATTTAGTTGCATCTTATAAAGTGACACCACCAGTTGCTTCTGTTCTCCCTGGTCTAAGCTTATAGGTGATTTAATATTTCAAAGAATAAGTCATTATTAGAAATGTATTAACAATTTGAGCCCACTGTTAAAATTCAAGACCGGGCTCCAGGTCCTTGCACATAGTGATATGTGCGCTTAACCAGGTGTGCCACTGAGTCCGGTCCCCATTTTTCCTTTCTCTCTTTCTTTCTTTCTTTCTTTCTTTCTTTCTTTCTTTCTTTCTTCCTTCCTTCCTTCCTTCCTTCCTTCCTTTCTTTCTTTTCTTTCTTCCTTCCTTCCTTTCTCTTTCTTTCTTTCTTCCAAATATTTATTTATTTATTTATTCCCTTTAGTTGCCCTTGTTGTTTTATTGTTGTAGTTATTAATGTTGTTGTTATTGATGTCGTCTTTGTTAGATAGGACAGAGGGAAATGGAGAGAGGAGGGGAAGACAGAGGGGGAGAGAAGGACAGACACCTGCAGACCTGCTTCACCCCCTTGTCAAGCGACTCCCCTCTAGGTGGGGAGCCAGGGGCTTGAACCAGGATCCTTATGCCAATCCTTGCGCTTTGCGCCACCTGCACTTAACCCACTGCATTACCGCTGGATTCCCTCTTTCTTTTTTTTAAAATTACTATATTTTACATGTTTTTCGGTTTCCTTTTATAATATTTATTTTTAATTCGAAAGAACAGAGAGAAATTGAGAGGAAAAGGGCAATAAAGAAGGAGAGAGAAAACCCCCTGCAGACCTGCTTCACTCCTTGTGAAACTTCACCCTTCTGGTGGGGAGTGGGGACTGGAACCTGGCTCTTTGTGCGTGGTAACACATGTACTCAATAGATCATACCAGTACCTGGTCCCTTGAGCATATTTTTTATAGATGAGGAACTAAATTTGATTTATCAACATACGAAAAGAAAATGTTCAACCTTATTAGATATCATAGGAAAGTAAATTTCACATTTTCAAGAGCTCCAGAAATAAAAAAAAATTGGAAATGGCAGGTGTTAGCTTTGGCTTGGAGCAATGAGAAATCATACCCTGCTTGTGGGAATGGATATTTGCACAATGCTTTGCTTTTCTTTGTTTCAAATGTTTAAATTGTTTTTTTAAATTTATTTATTAGCAAGAGACAGCCAGAAGTTGAGAAGGAAGGGGTGACAGGGAGAGAGACACCTGCAGCCCTGCTTCACCACCCACAAAGCTTTCCCCTATAGGTGGGGACTGGGGGGGTTCGAACCCGGGTCCTTGTACATTGCAATGTGTGCTCTCAACCAGGTGTACCAGTGCCCGGCTCCCACAATGCTTTCCGAAATTGATACTTTGGGGATACCTATGAGTTTAAGGACTGGTTATTGTACCGGGAGGAACTGAACCAGCAGACTGAATTGAAACAATGAGAAAAATGGAACGACTGAATGCAGGACTTAGGATGCAGAGAACTTTGTGTGATAACGAAGTATTAAGGTGTGAGGTTGAAAGTGGTGAGTGAAAATGAGGTTCATTGATGAAGTGGCACTGTCCAAGTGAGCTATTTTGCTGGCCCATCCCTTCTTTCTGAACACTTCGGACTCCACCGGAGAGAGATCTCTGTTGAAGCTGTGTTCGCTTTGCTCTACAGGGGAGCTAACAAGAAAGCATGGGGGCTCCATTGTGACGCATTATTGCTGGCAATGTTGAGGTGGCCATCAGAAAGTGGATCTGGTGACTTTAAGATGAGGTGTCAGTGAGAAAGGGTTGCACAGGGCCAGGCAGTGGAACACCCGCTTAAGCGCTCACGTTACAGTGCACAAAGTCCCAGGTGCAAGACCCTGATCCTCACGTGAACACCTGAATGGGGAAAGCTTCATGAGTGATGAAACAGTGCTGCAGGTATCTGTCTGCCTTTTTCCTTCCCTATCTTCCCCTTAATAAATAATAAATACCCAATAATAAATAAATAAAATATTTTATTTATTATTTTTAAAGACATTTTTTCTAATATTTATTTATTCCCTTTTGTTGCCCTTGTTGTGTTATTGTTGTAGTTATTATTGTTGTTGTTATCGATGTCGTTGTTGTTGGATAAGAAAGAGAAATGGAGAGAGGAGGGGAAGACAGAGAGGAGGGAGAGAAAGATAGACCCCTGCAGACCTGCTTCACCGCCTGTGAAGCGACTCCCCTGCAGGTGGGGACCTGGGGGCTCGAACTGGGATCCTTATGCTGGTCCTTGCGCTTTGCATCACCTGCACTTAACCCACTGCTCTACCGCCCAACTCTCCTATTTATTTATTTTTGCCACCAGTGTTATCGCTGGGGCTCAGTGCCTGCATTACAAATCCACTGCTCCTGGAAGCCATTTTTCCTATTTTGTTGCCCTTGTTGTGGTTGCCATTGCTGTTGTTGTTGGACCGGATAGAAAGAAATCGAGAGCGGAGGGGAAGGCAGAGAGGGGGAGATAAAGATAGACACCTGCAGACCTGCTTCACCGCTTGTGAAGCGACCCCCTGGGTTTGAACTGGGATCCTTACACTGGCTCTTGTGCTTTGTGCCATGTGTGCTTAACCTGCTGTGCTACCTCCCAGCCCCAGTAGAAAAAAAAATATATGTATATATGTATATATATATATATATCTGGTCCAGGAGGTGGCACAGTGGATAAAGCATCGGACTCTCAAGCATGAGGTCCTGAGTTCAATCCCTGGTAGCACATGTGCCAAAGTGATGCCTGGCTCTTTCTCTCTCCTCCTATGTTTCTCATTAATAAATAAATAAAATCTTAAAAAATATATTTTATAGAAATATTTAAAATATTT
Source organism: Erinaceus europaeus (assembly GCF_950295315.1). Classification (NCBI taxonomy): domain Eukaryota; kingdom Metazoa; phylum Chordata; class Mammalia; order Eulipotyphla; family Erinaceidae; genus Erinaceus; species Erinaceus europaeus. The sequence goes on from NC_080185.1 coordinate 21,195,420, forward strand.
ATTTATTTATTCCCTTTTGTTGCCTCTGTTGTTTTATTGTTGTAGTTAGTATTTTATTTTTTAAAGAAAGGGTTGCACTTTGAGTTTGGTTCGAATCAAGAGATTCATGATGGAGCTAAACTTGCTGGCTGTGGATTTTGTGAGGTTCAAGTAATTAGGAAGTCTGTATCAGTTAATTAAAGGGATAATAAGTCCACAGAGATAGAAGAACAGAGATAGATTATAGCTGCCCACAATTTCAGTTCAAGTCTCATGGGGGAGTGGCAAGAAGGAGAAGCAGAATTCATAAGAAGACATTTTTAAAATGATATTAAAAATAATGAACTTATAAAGAGTTAATGATTCCAGTTGATTATAATAGCTTAAACTCTCTGTGCTTTGATTCTATAATACAGTAGCTAACCAGATTTCTCATGGTCCTTTGGCTGGTCATAGAGAGTTAGTTCTTTACTGGGAGAGAGAACTATCTGGCCAGAAAATGAGAGCATCCAGTCCTCGTCCTCTTAGTGCTTCATTGTTGGGCTGAAATTAGTACATTGACATTTGGGCTTATGCATTGGCCTTTTGTGAACTTGATTCTTGTGAGTCCATTCTCAAGAGCCTTGAGAAGGGAACACCAGCTTTGGACCTTGGGAACCCAGCCAACATGCAGCCTTTGAGAGCCCCTATTCAGAGGACACGACAGTAGTCCCTCACTATACTCACTGGGTCAAGGACATCTCTCAATTTCCAGAAGGGAGACAGCCCCCCAAAACGGTGTTGTGTCCCTAGGGTCTTTACAACTGCTCAGCAGTGACAAAGCAGGGCTCAGAATCAAGGTCTTCTAAGCCTCATACCAAATCTCTTTTGAATACGCCCATGTGAACACAGCTACATGCACAAGTCAGAGTTTACCCCTTACCGAGGGCTTAAAATGGAGAGTATGGAAGGGTCAGAGTGATTGCTCACCCTGCTAGGCTGCATGCTTTGCCATGTGTGGCTCAGGCTTGAGCCCTGGGCACCATATGAGGAGTGCTACAGCACTGGGAGAAGCTCACCTTATCTCACCTTGTCTCTGCCCCTCTATTACAATGAAAAAGGCAACGAAGGAGCAGTGAAATCACATACACATGATGACCCACAAAGAAAGCAGGGGAGTAAGGTGCCAGGTGGTGGTGCACCTGGTTGAGTTCACACATTACAATGCACAAGGATGTAAGTTCACGCCCCTGACCCCCACCTGTTGGGGGAAGCTTCACAAGTGGTATAGTAGTGCTATAGGTGTCTGTCTTTCTCCCTCTCTATCTCCTCCTCCCCTCTCAAGTTCTCCCTGTCTTTATCCAATAATAAATAAATAAAAATATAAGGGGGAGCAAGATAGGAATAGAGAGGTTTTGCTTTCTTTGTTTTGTTCCACATCAAATAAGAATAGTGATCATGGGAGTCAGGCGGTGGCACAGTGGGTTAAGCACACGTGGCGCAAAGCGCAGGGACCGGTGTAAGGATCCCGGTTCGAGCCCCCGGCTCCCCACCTGCAGGGGAGTCGCTTCACAGGTGGTGAAGCAGGTCTGCAGGTGTCTATCTTTCTCTCCCCTTCTCTCTGTCTTCCCCTCCTCTCTCCATTTTCTCTCTGTCCTATCCAACAACAAAAGCAACGTCAACAATGGCAATAATAACCGCAACGAGGCTGCAACAACTAGGGCAACAAAAAGGGGAAAAAATGGCCTCCAGGAGCGGTGGATTCATGGTGCAGGAACCGAGCCCAGCAATAACCCTGGAGGAAAAAAAAAAAAAGAATAGTTATCATGTCAAAGCAAGCAGGCTACAAAAGCCATCCTCTGTATTCTTTTAAAAAAATATTTTAAATATTTATTTATTTATTCATTTTCCCTTTTGTTGTCCTTGTTTTTTTATTATTGTTGTAGTTATTACTGTAGTTATTATTGATGTTGACATTATTGGATAGGACATAGAGAAATGGAGAGAGGAGCGGAAGACAGAGAGGGGGAGAGAAAGACAGACACCTGCAGACTTGCTTCACCACCTGTGAAGCGACTTCCTTGCAGGTGGGGAGCCGGGAGCTCGAACTGGGATCCTTACACTGGTCCTTGCGCTTTGCACCACCTGCACTTAACCCACTGTGCTACCTCCTGACTCCCCATCTTCTGCATTCTAATAAGTGGAAGATCAGTGGCTAATGAGTCCAGCTAAGGGCATTATTTGTTGCTGATTTGGTGACTACTTTTAGTAGGAGATATGTAGAATTATCAAACGCGTGTTCATGGAGCCAGGAGCAGTGCCATTCAGTGAAATATGACTAAGCTGCTAAGATTCGTCTGCTTTGTCACACCATGTACTGTCCTCCCCTCCAAAGTTCAGGGGCTAACAGAGGTAGAATGCTAGGCTGTGAGAATTGGAGAATGAGCTTCAAGATGGGCTGAGTTAATTGAATAGCTTACTCAATAAGAACAGAGGAGAGATGGAATGCTCCTAAAATATCACTGAACCACTTGCTTTTCATTTGATTACGTTTTAGCTGTTGAGTGATGGAGCCTATGACAATCACTCCAGACCTAAATGAACTCTAAATAGAAGTTGATTGAGCTATACTGGAGTCACAGGATACTAAAGCTGTTCTTTATTTTTGAGTTAGTATACTGTCTGACTGAACAAAGATGTGGTGTGGGCTGTGGCTGGTTGAGTCAGGAGGTTTGAGCAGGAATTAAAGGCAAGGAATGGGGGAGCATGGTTCTGGAACTGTGGACTTGACCCTTATGGGGCCAGCCCCTCTCAGATTTGTACAGTGGTTCACAAAGTGGAACCAGATGAACAAACAAGAGTAGTTGAGGATGGCTCTTCTTGCTTTTGGTAAATTTGATCCTTGGTCTGCTGTGCCAGGGCTGACCCTCAAATGAGAAGGCCACTGAAGGAATGAGATGGATTCACTGAGGAGACAATCTAGTCTCATGGGAGAATTTCCCTTTGCCAGCAGTGGAAGGAGTCATCGTAGGCATGGTGACAGCTCACTGTACTAAGTGCCAGTGCCACTGAATTGAGAGCAATAAGGGGTTCCTCTTTGTGTGAAAGCCCAAGAATTTGTGTCCCCCCCCCACCCATTTTTAAATGTCTCATGGAAATACAAAGCATGTAAGTAGGATGAGAATGCTCTCCATCCACCCCACCCACCCTGGCACCAAAGCTCATCCCTTTGTTATTTGTACTGGTCCTATCATCTTCTTGCTCTGGGACTTAACCACTCTTGAGTGACTCTCAATGGGGGAAATGGTTGTACGTACATTTAAAAAAATCCAGGAGAGTGGTCTGGGAGGTGGTACAGTGGATAAAGCATTGAACTCTCAAGCATGAGGTCCTGAGATCAATCCCTGGCAGCACATGTACCAGACTGATGTCTGGTTCTTTCTCTCTCCTTCTTTATCATAAATAAATAAATAAAAATAATAACAAAAACATTTAATATATATATATATATGAACAAATAATGATAATAATAAGAAAATCCAGGAGAATCATGTGCAGTGAAGGTGTCAGTCAGGTAGCAGGGCTCAGTGAATCAGTAAACATTGACTCTAGGACTTCCTTTCCTGTGTTGCTTTGCCTTTATCTGTTTAGAAGAAATGCCACAAAATAGTGTACCCATTAAAACTGCAAACTACTTCAAAAGGGTGTTATTTGTAAAGCCATAGAAACACTAATTTCTTTGCAGTTTATACTGGCAGGTCCCCAACAATTCAGAATTAACACCTGGTGTTTACTGGATGGAAAGTAGATTTTGCTGTCATTGTGACTATCCTAAGTGAAAAAAAATAACAAAACTTGGGGAAACATTTATAAAGGGGATGCCTTGTCTGATTTCAGCTGTCAATGTGGGATTGGGCCTTAGACTAGGAACATGCAAAAAATCTTGAATGAATTGGAATCCCTGTCCTCACATAGTTAACTCAGAATCGTTGTTCTGTTGTTGTTGGTGGTGGACTTGAGTCTGACCTCATCCCATTGCAGGAGTGGCACCTGGACATCATCTAGCAGTAGTGTGAGAAGCAATCCTTCTGTCTCTCCTTCACAGTGGAGGGAAGGCATCCTGCTGTCCATCTGATTCTCACAGATCGGTCTGGAACTCACCAGCTCATTTTTGAACCCAAAAAGGTGTAGAGAAAATTCAACTTCTCTGGGACAATTTCATCTCATACTCAACAGGTTAGCCAGGCTGGTGGAGAGTGCTAGCAGGCGAATGCCATCTTGGCTTTGTATTGGAAAATCAAAAGCTGCATGAATGTGGAAGTTTGTGTGACCTTTTCACAAGTCCCAGTGCTTTCTAGACAGGAAAAGAACACTGCTTCTCATTTTGTTAGCCCCAAGGACTGGGGTTTGTACTAGGCACACGGTCTGTGCTATAATCTGTATTCCCTCGGTCTCCTCACACCTAGTCTATGTTGGGGGGATGCTCCCTTGCTTTTTTACCAGGTGGATGTCAGTGCCCTATGTTCTCTCCACATCACTTCTCAACTTGGTCTCACCCCTCTCAGTTCACTAAGGTATAAAAGACTAAAAACCACTGAATGTGGTGCATCTCCCTCCCACACCTCCCCTCCCAAACCAAAAGAAAAACAATTGCCATTTTAGTAAGACATCAGTCTCATGTGCATGGTCTGCGGTGGAGTTTCCAAGATCGTGTGCCTTAGGGCTTGGAGGGGTATGGTGTGGTGGACGATGCTCATAGGTGTAGTTGTTTTTCCACTTGCTCTGAGATCAGAGCCCTTAGGCAAGGCTTTCTCCATTAGACCCCAGAGGCCTCTTCCAACTCCTTCCTGTGTAGTTCCTATTGCTACAGAATAGGCTTGTATTGAGAATAGTGTTTGCGGGTAAATGCTATTGTATTGGGGTTTTCTAAAACAGGAACTGTGTATAGCTCTGGCAACTTCCTGCAAGCAGAAACAGCCACTCTCATTGATACACACTTCTCATTCTTTCTCTCTTCCTCTTCTTTCTTCTCTTTTCTCTTTCTTTTACTCTTCTTTTTCCTTTCCTTTTCTTTCATTAGGACACTGCTCAGCTCTGGCTTATGGTGCTGGGGACTGAACAGTAGAGATGGGAATTACAGAGATGGTATACTTGTGCAGGCTCATATTTGCGTCTGCTGAGTCCCCATTTGAAAAAAACAGTTGGGAGTCGGGTGGTAGCACAACGGGTTAAGCACATGTGGCCCAAAGCGCAAGGATCGGTGTAAGGATCCTGGTTCGAGCTCTCGGTTCCCCACCTGCAACGGGAGTCACTTCACAAGCGGTGAAGCAGGTCTGAAGGTGTCTATCTTTCTCTCCCCCTCTCTGTCTTCCCCTCCTCCCATTTTTCTCTGTCATATCCAACAATGATGACATTAATAACAACAATAATAACTACAACAGTAAAACAACAAGGGCAACAAAAAGGAATACATACATGAAAAAAAAAACAAAAAAAAAGAAAAAAAACAGTTATGGGACTGGGTGATCCACCAGGCAGAGCATACACACTTATCATGCCTGAGGACCTGGGTTCAAGCCCTTCAGTCCTCACTTGCATTGGTGAAGGAGGTTTCATCTGTGGTGGTGGAGCAGTGCTGCAGATGTCTCTTTTTTCTTTCTCTCTTCCTTCTCATCTCTCTCTGTCTTTTGCCCTCTATAAAAGAAATGGCCACTTGGAATGGTGGAATCATTTGGGCAGCGAAGCCTCAGTGATAACCCTGGTGGCAAAGGACAAGGAGAAGGAGGAGGAGGAGAAGAAGAAGAAGAAGAAGAAGAAGAAGAAGAAGAAGAAGAAGAAGAGGAGGAGGAGGAGGAGGAGGAGGAGGAGGAGGAGGAGGAGGAGGAGGAAGAAGAAGAGAAAGGAGAAGAGGAGGAGGAGGAGGAAGAAGAAGAAGAAAAAAGAAGAAGAAGAAGAAGAAGAAGAAGAAGAAGAAGAAGAAGGAAAAGGATATTATATATTTGCATTCCACAGGCAGATTTAAATTGTCAAGATTATGAACTATACCGCGTAATCTTAAAGTCTTTCAAATCACAAATAAAAAGTCTTGAGAAAAAAATAAATGTAGGAAGTCTCCATTTGAAATAGTAGAATTTTAAAAAAAGTTATCAGGAGTCCAGGTGGTAGAGCACCTGGTTAAGCATACATGTTACAATGTGCAAGAACCCAGGATCAAGCCTACAGGTCTGAAGGTATCTCTCTGTCTCTCTTCCTCTCTATCACTCCCTTCTCTCTTGATATCTGGCTCTCTATACCAAATAAATGAAGATAATAGAAAAATTACCAAAAAATCCATCAGTGAAGTCCTTTCTTCTTTTTTTTTAGAAGTCCTTTTTAAAACAAAGCCATGAAATAAAGAAGAGTGAGAAATTGCAAAACATAAAAATGAAACAATTTGGCAAAGAACAAGAAGCACCAGGAATTGTAATAGTGCAAATTAGAAATGGTGATAGGTAGTGGGTGGATATTTGAAACCCTTAGACAAATGGCTAATCCCTTGGTGTGTACAGTGTTTTCATGGGTGAGTGAGAGAAAGACCAACACAATAGAAAACTGTGAAAAAGAATAAAAATGGGGAGTCAGGTGGTAGCGCAGCGGGTTAAGCACACATGGTGAGAAGCGCAAGGACCAGTGTAAGGATCCTGGTTGGAGCCCAGGCTCCCCACCTGCAGGGGAATCACTTCACAGGCTGTGGAGCAGGTCTGTAGGTGTCTATCTTTCTCTCCCTCTCTCTGTCTTCCCCCCTCTTCATTTCTCTCTGTCCTATCCAACAACGACGATATCAATAACAACAACAATAATAACTGCAACAACAATAAAAAACAACAAGGGCAACAAAATGGACAATAAATAAATTTTAAAAAAGAAAAGGAATAAAAATAATATATTCTTAAAATAAATAATAACGCACAACTGTAGGTAAAGAAAATAAAACTAAATTTTCATTAAAAAGAGAAAGAAAAATCCATTGGCCAGTGGAGGGAAAGGAGAAATAATTCTTCAAATCTTCCCCCCCCACTTTCTTTGTCTTTCGTAATGATATAATTTTCCTCTTGTTGTCTACTGTAAGTCTTCAGGTTCTCATATGTAAAAAAATGAAGCCAAGTTTTTTTTTCTTTTTTATTAGTGATATAATAATGATTGGCAAGATTGTGGGATAAGAGAGGTACAATTCCCACCATCAGAGTTCCATATACTCTCCCTTCCATTGGAAACTTCCTCTGGGATTATAGACCAAGGATTTTTATGGGGTGCAGAAGGTGGGAGGTCTGGATTCTACAATTGCTTCTTTGGTGGACATGAGTAGTGACAGATTGATCCATACTCCTGGCCTGTTTCTGTCTTTCCCTAGTGGGGTAGGACTCTGGGGAGGTTAGGTTCCAGGGCACATTGGTGATGTCGTCTGCCTATGGAAGTCAGGTTGGTGTTATGGTAGCAACTGAAGTCAGGTTTTTTAAATTTTTAATTATAAAATGGAGATATTGACTAGACCATAGGATAAGAGGGGTGCAATTCTACAAAATTCCCACCAGCAGAACTCCATATCCAGTTCCCTCCCTTGAAAGCTTTCCTATCCTTTATCCCACTGAGAGTATGGACCCAGCGTTATGATGGGGTTGCAGAAGGTGGAAGGTCTGGCTTCTGTAATTGCTTCCCCGCTGAACATGGGCATTGACAGGTCAGTCCATACTCCCGGCCTATCTCTCTCTTTCCCTAGTGGGGCAGGGCTCTGGGGAGGTGGGTCTCCAGGACACATTGGTGAGGTCATCTGCCCAGGGAAGCCAGTTTGGCATCATGGTAGCATTTGGAACCTGGTGGTTGAAAAAAAGAGTTAAACACCCATGGACATCTAATCTTTGACAAAGGGACTCAGACTAGTAAATGGGGAAAGCAGAGTCTCTTCAACAAATGATACTGGAAACAATGGGTTGAAACATGCAGAAGAATGAAACTGAACCACTGTATTTCACCAAATACAAAAGTAAATTCCAAGTGGATCAAGGACTTGGATGTTAGACCACAAACTATCAGATACTTAGAGGAAAATATTGGCAGAACTTTTTTCCGCATAAATTTTAAAGACATCTTCAATGAAACAAATCCAATTACAAAGAAGACTAAGGCAAGTATAAATCTATGGGACTACATCAAATTAAAAAGCTTCTTCACAGCAAAAGAAACCACTACCCAAACCAAGAGACCCCTCACAGAATGGGAGAAGATATTTACATGCCATACATCAGACAAGAGTTTAATAACCAACATATATAAAGAGCTTGCCAAACTCAACAATAAGAAAACAAATAACCTCATCCAAAAATGGGAGGAGGACATGGACAGAATATTCACCACAGAAGAGATCCAAAGGGCCGAGAAACACATGAAAAAATGCTCCAAGTCTCTGATTGTCAGAGAAATGCAAATAAAGACAACAACGAGATACCACTTCATACCTGTGAGAATGTCATACATCAGGAAAGGTAACAGCAGCAAATGCTGGAGAGGTTGTGGGTTCAAAGGAACCCTCCTACACTGCTGGTGGGAATGTAACTTGGTCCAACCTCTGTGGAGAACAGTCTGGAGAACTCTCAGAAGGCTAGAAATGGACCTACCCTATGATCCTGCAATTCCTCTCCTGGGTATATATCCTAAGGAACCCAACATATCCATCCAAAAAGATCTGTGTACACATATGTTCTTAGCAGCACAGTTTGTAATAGCCAAAACCTGGAAGCAACCCAGGTGTCCAACAACAGATGAGTGGCTGAGCAAGTTGTGGTATATATACACAATGGAATACTACTCAGTTGTAAAAAATGGTGACTTCACCGTTTTCAGCCGATTTTGGATGGACCTTGAAAAAATCATGTTGAGTGAAATAAGTCAGAAACAGAAGGATGAATATGGGATGATCTCACTCTCAGCCCGAAGTTGAAAAACAAGATCAGAAAAGAAAACACAAGTAGAACCTGAAATGGAATTGGCATATTGCACCAAAGCAAAAGACTCTGGGGTGGGTGTGGGTGTGTGAGGAGAATATAGGTCCAAGAAGGATGACAGAGGACCTAGTGGGGGTTGTATTGTTATATGGGAATCTGGGGAATGTTATGCATGTATAAACTATTGTACTTACTGTTGAATGTAAAACATTAATTTCCCAATAAAAATAGTAAAAAAAGAAAAATTAAAAAAAAGAAAAAAGAGTTAAGATATAAAGCAGAACAAATTGTTGAATAATCATGAGCCTAAAAGCAGGTGTTTTAATGGTTAGCTTTTTCCCCAATAGATATTCTAACTACAGTAAACACCAACAAATTTTCAAATAATAGTAAATGCCCATAAATATTCAGACTAGAATTCCTTTTCCACCACTAATGTCAACAGGTGCATGAATCCCCCTTCCCCCCCTTTTTTTTTTGCCTCCGGGGTTATCGCTGGGGCTCGGTGCCAGCACTACGAATCCTTATGCCAGTCCTCGTGCTTTGTATCATGTGCCCTTAACTCACTGGGCTACCACCTGGCTCTCACGTAAACCCTTGTCTTAACAATATGTATGATAACTAATTTCCCTGTCTGTGTAATCTGCTAGCTTGGTTAAAATTACATAATAGTTCTGCAAAAAAATGCCTGCGGCACCAAAAATCCCAAATTCAGTCCCCAATACCACCAGACACTAGATCTGGGAGTGTTCTGGAAAACAGAGAAGGATTTTAGACTTTGTGGTTTCAGTAGTTACGAGAAGGAGGAGAAAAAGAGGACCAGAAGGAGTAAGGACAGAGGGAGGAGGGAGAGGAGAACAAGAAGAAGGAGAAGGAGGAGAAGGGGAGGAAAAAGAAGAAGGGGGTTGAATAAAGAAGAGCCACCAAACTGTCTCTAAGACTTTGTAAGAACTGTGGTGATTATCACTGGGGTGGCACTGGGGTCACAGAACTTTAATGTGCAATGTGGAGCTGTATCACTGTACTCTTATAATCTTCTAACACATTATTAAATCACCAATTAAAGTGCATTTTAAAAAAGAACTATTCAGGGACTGGGGAGGCAGCATAATGGTTCTGCAAAAAGACTCTCCTACCTGAGGCTCTGAAGTCCCAGGTTCAATCCCCAGCACCACCATAAGCCAGAGTTGAGCAGTGCTCTGGTCTTTCTCCCTGTATTTCTCTCTCATTAAAATAAAATAATTAAGTAAAAATAAATCTCATTGACCTTTAAAAGACCTAATCAGGTATATTTTAAAATACTTATTGGGAGATAGCAGAACTCTGGCATGTTTGGTAATGGGGCTCAAGCTTGAGGCCTCATACACTTCTCGGCTGCCTACTTCTCTTAATTATTTAATTAAGGCTCTGCAGCTTCACTGCTCCAGGCTGACTTTCAGATAGAAAGAAAGACAGAGAAAGACACCACAGCACTGAAGAATGTGGATTGTGCTCATGACAAAGCAAGCACTCTATCCAAGTGAGCTATCTTCTGCCTTATTTATTTATTTTAAAAAATACTTTAAAATTATTTTTAATGAGATACAGAGAGAAAGATAGATAGATAGCTGTCAGAGCACTGCTTAGCCCTGGCTAAAACTGGTGCTGAAGATTGAACCCAGGATGATAGGAGCCACAGGCAGTTTTTTTTTGTTTATTTTTTATTTTTTGGCTCCAGGGTTGTTGCTGCGGCTTGGTGCCCGCACTAGGAATCTACTACTCCTAGTGGCCATTTTCCTCCCTATTTTATTGGATAGGACAGAGACAAATTGAGAAGGTAGGGGAAGCTAGAGAGGGAGAGAAAGATAGATACTTGCAGATCTGCTTCACTGCTTGTGAATTGAACCCCCCCCCCCGCAGGTGGGAAGCTGGGTGTTTGAACCAGGATCCTTGCACAGGTCCTTGTGCTTCATACTATGTGCAGTTAATCTGTTGCTCCACCACTTGACCCCCTGAAATAAATACATACTTATTTAAAAAACTTTTTAAAATTTTATTTCTTTCATGTGGGATGGAGAGAGAGAGAGAAGGAGAGGGGGGGGCTCAGATAATTACTCTGATGCATGTGGGCCTGCAAATAAACCAAGAATCTCAGGGCATGTGAGTCCTGTGCTCTGCCGGCTGAGTTACTTCCCCACCACTCAACTGTATTTCAAATAATAACTAATGGGGATGTTCACTAGAGACATTCACATATCAGAATGATGAGTGACATCTTGCATCTATTAGTGCTCTGTTACTCAGAATTGCTCAGTATCAGGAAGGCCAGTGTTCATATCTGGAAAAGTCACTGAAGACCAGGCTGACTCCATTGGCTCAGGAAGGCACAGGCTCAGATCTGTGAAGACGAGCTGAGCATTGGCAAGGCCGAACAGCAGAGGGCAGGACCTGAGGCTAGGAGTTGGATTGAAAACATGGGTGGCAGTGAGAAGGCTGGGGGATTGCTGAGTTAAGTGCATAGACTGCAGGTGGAAGTGTGGGAAAGGCTTCACTTTCTTTGTAGCCTATTAAGGACATGATGTTGTTGACTGTAACCCAGGCATGTGAGTTTCCTATAACTGGACTGAAAGTATTGATATATTCAGGTCAGGAGAGGGGCCCTTCTGTGCTCAGTGCATTTCCTGGTGGGCCCTGCCTTCTCTGTGTGGCTCTCATTTCCCATTACAGCTTCTCTCTGACTCACTGATGGCCTACCACATGTCATTAGGCAGCTCTGCTGCTACTTTCATTTCTCCCAAAGGTATATAGTGGTTTGGGGCTGGGCTTTTGACATTTTTTTTTCTCCTCCAGAAAGCTAGAGGAAGTGGCTTTTTGGTAGTTTAGTTTGTTGGGTCGAGTACTACCAGTGTGTGAGCACTTTCAATTTTCTTTTCTCTTAGGTATTTGATCCTGATGACCTTTATTCAGGGGTCGATTTCTCCAAGGTTCTGAGCACTCTTTTAGCTGTCAACAAGGCCACAGAAGGTAAGCAGTGCCTGTGATTTATGAGTCCTGGAGTGACATGTTTGGATCCCTGTGTTTCTGATTAGTCTAGGAGCCAAATGTGACCAGGATCGCTGTATTTATACAGTTTTCTTCTCCCTTCCCTAAGTAAGCCCCAAAGAGTGCCCAATGCTTTAATTTTTCATGCTTTAGAAATTAAACATATCTATGACAGATGTTATTTTAATGCCCTTAATATGGTAAGAACCCAGCAACTATTTCTTTTTTTTAAATTTTTAAAAAATATTTATTTTATTTATTTATTCCCTTTTGTTGCCCTTGTTGTTTTATTGTTGTAGTTATTATTGTTGTTGTCATTGTTGGATAGGACAGAGAGAAATGGAGAGAGGGAGGGGAAGACAGAGAGGAGGAGAGAAAGACAGACACCTGCAGACCTGCTTCACCGCCTGTGAAGCGACTCCCCTGAAGGTGGGGAGCCGGGGTTCGAACCGGGATCCTTATGCCGGTCCTTGTGCTTTGCGCCACCTGCGCTTAGCCCGCTGCACTACAGCCCGACTCCCAGCAACTATTTCATCCAGAGCTATTGAGTAGACAACTGAGCATAACAAGACTGGAGAATCAAATAAGAAAGTTCCCCTTTTCATAAAGTTTACAAAATATAGTCATTACTTCCCTTTCCCCACTAGAGAGATCTTGGTTCTCATAGTTTTGCATTTATCTTTGTTCATGTAAAGGAACCCCTCCTTAACCTTGCACTGGAAATGAAACTTTTAGTTCATAGTGTATGAAAACAATAGGTTTTATTTTAGTGTTTAATGCCCGTCACATTGAAGGCAATAAGTACAGACTCAAGTAATGCAGAGATAATGATGATAAAAATATAGTATCATTTCTCTGAGGCAACAGCATCTTACATTCTTCTGGGTATTAATAATCAGAATTAGAATGTTTTTATCCCTTAACATGAGTCTAGTGCTGGGAGCCATGAGTGGTCTCATTCAATTCGTGAAACAACTCTGAGGGTGGGTATTATTATTGGGTTCATATTTAGATAAAGGCAGACCCTGCCAACATGCATGTCTAGTGGAGAAGAAATTATAGAAGCTAGACATCCCACCTTCTGCACCCCATAATGATTCTGGATCCATACTCTCAGGGGGATAAAGCATACAGGACCTTCCTATGGAGGGGATGGGATTTGGAACTCTGGTGGTGGGAGTTGTGTGGAATTGTATCCCTCTTATCCTACAATCTTGTCAATAATTATTAAATCAATAATTGAAAAAAAAAAAGAAAGAAAGGTAGACGCACACTTGGTAGACCTGGGATTCAAGCCTGTATACAACTGATGCCAGAACCCTGATGCTCCAACATGGGTCTTACTGTTCAGACTGTTGGCGAATCAATAAGCTGTATGCCCAGCACTGCCAGGTGTCACACAGGCAAAGTAAGACCTGTCCTCCACCCTGGAGAAAATTACTGTCTATTTTGGGCAGCTCAACTTACCCACGTGAAACAATTAGAGAACAAGAACAGACAATATAGTCAAGTGCCAAATAGAATGGAGCATCTAGGAAGCTATCAAGTAATTATAGTTTTAGTCAAAGGAGCTGTAGATAATGGCAATAAATGTGAAAATACTTCTCCAAAGTTGTTCTTTTGCTATTTGAAAAAAAATGCTTTTGAGCTATTGCAAGGCATATAGCAGAAAGTACAGCTAATTCAAGTAACTATATTTAAAATACATGCCAAGTATCCAGTTCTGGGCAGGGAGGAGCATATAATTCTAGCATTATGCCATACAAATTATATGTTCCTTTGCCAAACTCTCCCAGCAAGTTTTACAGTCTCTTCCCTTGCCACAGATATTTATAAAATACAAGGAGGTGAAAGTTAAAATCCACAGCATCAAGGAAATTACTTGGATACTGAGCTTGTCGCCTAGGGAATGTTTGGGCTTTAGACTTTTGCAGTTTATATCTTTTAAAAATAAATGGAGAGGATGGAACCCTCATTTGAATTTGTCAAGAAGCCAGCTCCTCTCTCTCAGCTACTCTACATGCTGAAAACCTCCTGCTCAGTGCTGGGTGATCGGATTTCATTAGGCTTCAAGGAAGAGGAGATTCTAGGGTGTGATTTTAGAAAAGAAATTATTCTAATCTTAAGATTGAACCTTTCCCAGACATACATTCTCTGTCATTCTCACCCCCTTCACAGTCTCAAAGAGTTTAACATTTTACATGCCACACATATTGTTATATGTGAGTAAGAGAAGAACCACTCTGTTGTGTACAAAAAAAAAAAATCAAGGAGAGAAATTTGAAATATTTCAAAGTAATAAGAGCCACAAACAGCTGTTTGGTACCCAATATAGTTCTGCCTGGGCTAACAGGGCATATCACTGCAACTGGTTCAAGAGGGAAGAGTTGTAGGGAGATGGGTTAAGAGAAAATGTGGTTCTGTCGCTGTTTTTCATTCTACTGGAGAGCAATGGCCAGTAAGGTTAAGAAAAAGAAGTTGACTGCCAAAAATGGAGAGGGAGGGGGGTGGTGGGAATGCGCTACACTTGCCATGTTCATGATGTTAACAGTCCAGATTCTGACCAGCTTTTCTTTGAGAATCTTCTGTGACAGATCCTAGTCTATTGTAACTGTTTTTTTTTTTTTTTTTATTTTCCTCCTTTTCACAGATCAGCTGTCAGAGAGACCATGTGGACGTTCCTCTTCTCTTAGTGCTGCTACTAGTTCTCAGACAACCCCCCAGGGAACTGTTTCTAGCACAGCGCCAGGACTGCAAAGGCAGTCAAGGGCAGTGGTAAGTAGAGCCTCCAACCACCCCTGCCTGTTTAAAGATCCTTGACCTTTGATCCTCAGCCTGGTTGCATCTCCCTAAGTGGTGAGATAGGCATTATGTTTGCCTAGGATGTTGCTGAGAGAACAAATTGTGAATCAAGCAGCCATTCTGGGGCTGGCTGGCTGGCTGGCTGGTACAAATCAAAGGTTAGAGGGGCAGAGTCAGAAAATGAGGCTAGGTACTCCCCAAGGTCTGCCCCATTGAGTAAGTTGTTTATCCAAGAAAGCTATGTAGATATAGGTCAGATGACTACCTTCTGGTGGCAGTTTCTTGTTATTTTCTGGACTCCTGTTTTGGTGGGAGAATGGAAAATAGTGCCTGGCCTTATAGTAGACAATCAAACTATCTTAGGTGCTGTCACCCTCACTATTGCCATCTTCCTTTTCCTTTCTGCTTTCTTAATGAACCAGCGATGAGCTCCTGTGTTGGTATCCTTTGGTCATTTATTAGCCTTTGGTCTTAGTGGGAGTTTTCCTCTGGGAAGAAATGCCCTCATCTTCAGCTCCTTGTTTCTTATCAAAAGCTGCCCACTTGGTCTTAGCCATCACAATTTTGTATTTCCAAAGCACTTAATCTTTTCAGACCCTAGATGCCTTGGAGATTAATGTTATGTTTTTACCTACTTTCAATCATCTCAAATTATATATAAAGCTTCCTGTGTGTGAACTTATGGGCTGTGCATTTCGGGTAAAGATCCATTGTATTCATTAGCTTCTCCAAGGGACCCATGACAAGTTCAGAACTCCCATCAGAGGTAACTGACGGCATTTGATCTTTGCATGTGACTGAATCTTAGCCAAAATAAGATATTACTAACTGGGAGGTGGGAGGCAGTTTTTTTTTTTTCTAATGAGAGTGGGTTAGTACCTGATCTTCGCCATATATTTATGTTAACACTGTGGCTATGTGTTTGGTAGAGGCAGGCTGGAATAATTTGTCATTATTTTGCTTCCTGGGATGGGCAAATAATTGGCGAGGACAAAAGGGAATGAAAGCTATGGCTTGCTCTAAAACATATGCTCAAAAGCACAGAAGTTTGCTTATTATTTTGATGGGTTTACTAATTTTCCCTGTCTCTGCCAGGCCCATCTATATTAGACCCACCCCTAACCTAAAATCTCAGGACTGAGATGGACCTTGGATTTTGTCCTCAGCCACCCCACTTTATCTGTCTATATTCATATGTTTTCTGTCCCTGCCTCATATAAAACAGGGCTTAATCTGGTGTGGCTTTTGTTTCTCTAGGAGATGACGGAAAATGGAAGTCACCAGTTGATAGTGAAGGCGAGGTTCAACTTTAAGCAGACTAATGAAGATGAACTGTCAGTCTGTAAAGGGGACATCATTTACGTCACTAGAGTTGAAGAAGGAGGCTGGTGGGAAGGCACATTAAATGGGAAAACAGGCTGGTTCCCTAGTAACTATGTGCGAGAAATTAAATCCAGTGGTAAGTGAATCTTTTAAGTCTTTTTGAATGTAACTCTTGTAGTTGATGAAATTCTTACTGAAAAATCTGTCCTTTTAATTGGTTAACAGAAATGGTTTATACTTGTGTGAGTGTGAGTGAGTGTGTAAGTGTGTGTGTGTGTGTGTGTGTGTGTGTATGTGTACGTCAAAAATAAGACTAGAACAGAACTAGGAAAAATCTGTGATTAGATATTTTGAAATGAAAACATATTTAGATTACATCAAGGCAGCCAAAAGCTAAAAAAGTAAAGGAATTCAAATCTTAGACAACTGTTTTACCTTAACTATGCCCCCCTTCTGTCTACTAAATCTAGCCCATGTGATATAGTATATAACCCTTCCTGTTACTCTCAGAATCACCATAGCAGAACACAGTAATAAAAGAGGTCTGTGCTGGCTCCTTTAAAAACAAACCAAGACACAACACCCTAAGCTCTGTAAATGACCTTAGAGATGTGTGCAAGAAAGAACAATTACAGGACTGCAGGAAACTGCCTGGTTGCTTTGATTCAGAGTAAGATTGCTCTTAACTCATTGTATACTGTTAACTGCTTATCTTTTTTTTTTTTTTTGTCTTTTTTCATGATACTCAGAGAACAAAATGTAATTGCTCTCCAGGAGTCTTCCTAGAACTTTCTTAGGCAATTTGCTTTGTATTGTTTCTACAAGTAGGCCTTGCTCATACTACCAAACAACAACTTCACAAATGATATATAAAAAGCATGTTGCAATACAGATAAGAATAAAACAATTATTTGCATTAATTTACCTTTTCAATTTTTAAAACATTTATTTATTTTACCAGAGTACTGCTCAGCTCTGGCTTATGGGGCGCAGGGAACTGAACCTGGGACTTTGGAGCCTCAGGCATGAGAGTCTCTTTGCATAGCCATTATGCTATCTACCCCCACCTATGTGTAGATTTCTTAGCATTTTTAATGCTGGGAATCAAGTAGTTCCTGTTGAGCCCTGAAACTTTTTTTTTTCAGACTTTATTTGGAATTTTCTTGTCTTGATGATTTTCACAGCTGATTCTACCCTTGCTATGTCTTTTAATTGATACAACCTGACTGTGAGGGTCATGGAACAATTCTTCAGGTTCATTCCAACGTTGTTCCCTGCTTCATTGTTTACACCTGCAAAGCTGAATCCCACAGAACTGGCTTCTTTGCCTGGGAAGCCCAGGCTTTGTTGATGGTACGTGGGGAGTGGACAGAGAGCAATTCATTGTTGTAACGTCTCTCACTGAGATGTCACTTCCTTAAGGACTGCCCAGGCTGTTTGACCTGGCCTCTGAACTTGCTGCTTCTTATGTTGTTGTTTTGTTTTGTTTTTGTTTTTGCCTCCAGGGTTATTGTTGGGCATCAGTGCCAGCACTACAAATCCTGAAGGCCAATTACCCCTTTTTATTGGATAGGACAGAGAGAAATTGAGAGGAGTGGGAGACAGAGAGAGGGGAAGAGAGAGAAAGACAGACAGACAGAGAGAGAGAGAGAGAGAGAGAGAGAGAGAGAAACTTTCAGACCTACTTTGCCACTTGTGAAACTTCAATGGGGAGTGGGGGTTCGAACCTGGATCCTTGCATGGGTCCTTGTGCTTCATACTATGTGTACTACTACCACCCAACCCTCACCCCAACCTGTTGCTTCATTATAGTCATATATCATTTAAAACTTTGGTCAATGGCAAAGTACATATGATAACCATATCTACAACAGGCGTCTCAATCATCTATCTATACATACCATAGAGCCTGGGTGTAATGTACATGGCCTGCCATGTGAACCATGATGGAAAATACCTAATAATGCTTTTTTCTCAGAACTGGTCCTTGTTGTTAAACAAAGCATGAAATGTACTCTGCTTTTTTTTTTTTTTTTAAATAAAAAGGAAACATTGACAGAACCATAGGATAAGAGGGGTATAACTGCACACAGTTCACAATCCCACCACCAGAACTCTGTATCCCATCCCCTCCCCTGATAGCTTTCCTATTCTTTAACCCTCTGGGAGTATGGACCCAAGGTCACTGGGGTATGCAGAAGGTGGAGGGTCTGGCTTCTGTAGTTGCTTCTCCGCTGAACATGGGCGTTGACAGGTCGATCCATACTCCTAGCCTGCCTCTCTCTTTCCTTAGTAGGGTGGGGCTCTGGGGAATTGGAGCTCCAGGACACACTGGTGGGGTTGTCTGTCCAGGGAAGTCTGGTTGGCATCCTGCTAGCATCTGGAACCTGGTAGCTGAAAAGAGAGTTAACATAAAAGGCGAAACAAGTTGATTGTTGATCATTCATGAACTTAAAGGCTGGAATAGTGCAGATGAAGAGTTGGGGTTTACTCCATTTTGTAACGTCAGGCGTGGAATGTCAACCCTTCAGCTTCATTACTTGGGTGAGACCTTTCCTTTCATAGTATTCTCTAATTCCATTCCAGGTGGTTCACTTCCTAACAGAGTCCCAAAACCTAGATATAGACCAGGTCCCGTGAGATAGAGCATATATTCGCATGTATCCGTAAATCAGGGCAAAATATACACCTGAAAGCAAAAAAAAGCAATAGTCTGCAGTGAGTCAGTATAAAGTTCCTAATGAAATAGTATCTAATTAGACTAAGATACCCTCCTCACCTACTTCCTATTACAGTTTTCTCACTCCAAAGCTAACCTTAGCAAAACAAGGACTGAGAAAGCTGAATAAGGGCAAGAGACTGGCATACTTTAATGATGACTCTTTAGTCACTATCAGGCCACCCCATCAGCTGGGGCCCTAGTTGGGGAGTCCTGAGATTCCCAAACAGACATGATGGGCCTAGACCTTAAATAAATCTCTTTCACCTTGTTACCAGTCATCTCTATCAGAAACAACAAAATAGACCCCTTTGTGGGCCCCCCATAGGACTTTGCTCTCAACTTGGATCAACAGTGGTAGAGAATGTTCCATCCTCTGAAGGGAGGATGGACAACATATGCTATACCTGAGGAAGATGGGTCGATATTGGGGCAGCTTGGAATGTTCCTACTCATGACCACAGAATGTGAGCTCAGATGCAGAGGTCATGTAGGCTCCTAAGCTGAATATGGGCCCCAGACCAAATCAAATCAGTGGGGTTTACAGTCAACAATATTTATACCCCTTTCCCTTATTAGGGAGTTACTCTCTTCCCTGATCCAGCTTTCTGGTCCTTTTCCAGCCATGACATCATCTCCCCAGACAATAACTTGGATCTACCTGTATATCAGATTTCAGGTTAAGGGAAAAAAAAAAAAACACAACTAGTATAGCCACAGGCCCTTTGGAATATAACTAAAATATGCCTACTAGCTATGAACTCTGCTTTTGAACTCAGTGATGAAGGGACACGCCGAGCACTGGCTCTGATTTAAGCACTTTTGGTATAATATAAGGCTCAGAGCTCAAAGGAGTTAATTCCCACCTTCGAGAAGAGGTTTCCCATATGACTCAGACTAATCAGCTATATCAGTGTGATCTATTGGTGGGAATGTATGCCACAGCCATTCACATGTTCAATTCAGTCAGCTGTCAAATTGAAGGAGAGATGCAAACCACTAAGACTGGTCTTAGACTGGCATGCTAGGCGTCAGTGGTTTGGTTTCGGGAGTTCATTCAGGGGGAAGGAAAGGTCATCGGTCAGAGAGAGACTATGAGTACAACCTGGAGGAGACTTTAGGACCATATGTTGCACACTGGTCTGATTTGATGCCCCAGTATAGACACCATATCTCAGAAATGTGCTATCAGGATCGCCTATTAATTTTCATTGAAGTGGGGCCTCTCAAATACCCCGGTTTGTATTTGTTTTGCCTTTCACGTGTCTGCTTATCAATGTCTTCCTAAGCTACTCTATCTGTGCTGTTCCTCCTCCCCATCAGCCAGAGTCACTACAATGTCCATACACATAACATTTCTTTTATTATTATTATTTTTCTTAGTGATCTAATATTAACTTATAGAATTGTAAGATAATAGGAGTATAATTCCATACGGTTCCCACCACCAGAGTTCTGTGTCCCATCTCCTCCATTGGAAACTGTAGTAGTTCTCCCAAGGCCATCTTTCTTTCTATATATGTATATTTCCCCCCATTTTTTTTGAAAGGCCTACCTTCACTTTCTGTCTAAGTGGCCCCTACACCTATTACTACTTCCAGGTGTCTTTCCTTTTTTCCTCTCCTCTCTCAGATAAGAGAAATAATTTTTGGCTTCCTCTGGTGTTTTCCAGTTCCACTTCCCTTTTATTGATGATATAAAAACAAGATTCCAGGTGACAAATGCTTCGGGTCCTGGTAGAATGGGGGTACCAAGCCCTCTGATTTCCTTTCTCTATCATTTATCCCTCTGGGAGTATGGACCAGAATTTTCTTTGGGTGGAGAAGGTGGAATCTCTGGTTTCTGTAATTGCTTCTCTACAGGACATGGCCTGTCTTTCTGTATACACATAATATTTCAATAGTTCAAGACCATGATAGTGCATTGAAGTATTGGCACATTAAAAAAAAAACTACTAGAAATTTAATAATGGTTAAAAACACTGTAAGATAACAGGCGTACAATTCCATACAGTTCCCACCACCAGAGTTCCATGTCCTATCCCCTCCACTGGGAATTTCCCTATTCTTTATCCCTCTCAGAGTATGGACCAAAATTCTTTATGGTAGTGCAGAAGGTGGAAGATCTAGCTTCTATAATTGTTTCTCTGCTGGACATGGACATTGGCAGGCATATCAGGGCTTATAACATGTTTTGTTGAGATGTAGGTGTCAAATTGTTGTTGACTTGAGTTATTTCCCACACCAACTCTTGCTGACCCACTGAATAGAGAGTAGGTAAAAACCTGTGCACATTAGACACTCAATGCTAAGCTGTTTAGTCAAGAAAATGCCTTCCTTCCTCCCTTCCTCCTTCCCTCCCTCCTCTTCTTCCTTCCTTCCTTCCTTCCTTCCTTCCTTCCTTCCTTCCTTCCTTCCTTCCTTCCTTCCTTTCTTTCTTTCTTTCTTTCTTTCTTTCTTCCTTTTACTATTCAGCTCTAGTTTATGGCGGTGTAGGGGATTGAACCTGGGACTTTTGGAGCCTAAGACATGAGAGGACTTTCCATAACCATTATATTATCTATCCCTGCAAGAAAATACTTTTCAGTAAAAAAGATTTATGGGGGGCCAGGTGGTGGTACACCTGGTTAAGCGCTCACATTACAGTGCTCACATTATAGGTTCAAGCTCCTGGTCCCTATATGCAGTGGGAAAGCTTCATGAGTGGTGAAGCAGGGCTGTAGGTGTCTTTCTGTCTCTCTCTCCCTGCATATCTCCTACTTCCTTCTCAATTTCTCTCTGTTTCTATCTAATAATAAATCAATAAATAAAAATAAAAAATATTTAAGTATTTATGAGAAAGGGAGAGAGAACTGGAACATCACTCTGTAATATGTGGTGCCAGGAGTTGAACTTAGTACCTCATTCTTGAAGGACTAACACTTTATCTACTATACCAGTTCCCAGGTAGCTCCTTATCAATTTTTAATTTATTTTATTTAATATTTTCCCAGAACATTGCTCAATTCTGGCTTATGGTGGTGCTGAGGATTCAACCTGGGATTCCAGAGTCTCAGATATAAAAGTCTTTTGCAAAACCATTATGCTGTCTCCCTAGCCTCAATTTTTATTTTCTATTATGTCAATACTGACATGAAATCAAAGGAAAGAAGATTTGTCTTTAAGGAATTAAAAACATGATTCATATAGTAAATGCATATCACACCAAAATGAAACCCTCAGTGTAGAATCTTCTAAAAAATATTGATTTTTGAGAAAGAGAAAGAGAAAGAGAGAGAGGGAGAGAGGGAGAAGGAGATGGAGGGAGGGAGGGAGGAGGGAGAGAGGGAGAGAGAGAGCTATATGAACCAGAGCATTACTCTGGCACATGTAATGCTGAGGATTGAACTTGGGACCTCATGCTTTTAAGTCAACACTAGCCACTGTACCACCTCCTGGGCCACATAAGTGGTAGAGTTTTAAACTTCATTGCCATGCAGCCTCTCAGGCAATTTATGCAGTTGAATCAGACATGAGACTATAGAATTCTGTGATCTCCACTTGCTTATTGTTGGGTCAGACTTCTAACACTGAGGTCACTGGAATAGTCAGCAATTCTGGCATATTCAGGCAGGGTAGCCCAGGACACTGTTCAGGCTTGATTTTGAAGCCAAATGAGGATCCACTGTCTGGTGTCATACAAAGCCAAACATTGTTACACTAACTTTAGCAAGAAAAGAGAAAGCTCTTTCATGTAGTTTGGAGAGCAACTGGGAAGCTCCAGTGCTATAGTGTCCCTCTGTGCGCCTCTCTCTATATCAACAACAACGCAAAAAAAGAATAAAAAAGTCAGCCCAGGAGTGGTGAAATTGTGCAGGCTTGAGACCCTAGTGCATATATGAATCACACACACACACACACACACACACACACACACACACACACACACACACACACACACACGCGCGCGCGCGCTCCTGGTCTCTACCTACAGGGGATATGAACTTAACTAAGGATGACAAAAACTGCATATCAGTGACATTATGAAGCCATTTCACTAGCCCACCTTGCCTACCCCTGAAGCTTCTGTTACATAAGAAAAATAAATTTATTTTGAAGCAAAAATATATATTTTTTCAAAAACTTACACATGAAGATATATGCATAAGTCATATTATGTAGCCTACGGAAGATGTACTAATGACCCCCTTTCCATCTGAATCAGATACACTCAATAACAAGACAATTAGCCATTTAGACAGTTTTCAGTCCTCATAAAAATAAATGATAACCTGTAAACTGATTTCAACTTCAACATAATTTCTCCCAGTACATCAGTATCACAGTAAATCCTATCTCTTTTGTTTCTGTGTCTATTTCCCTCCACCAGGGTTCTTGCTGGGACTTGGTGCCTGCATGATGAACCCACTGCTCCCAAAAGCCATTTTTCCTTTAAAATAAAACTTTTTTTTGACAGGAAAGAGAGAAATTAGAGGGGGAAGAGATAGGTAGATAGAGAGATACCTGCAGACCTATTTCACCACTTGTGAAGCTGCCGCCCTGCATGTGGGTATCAGGGACTTGAACCCAGGTCCTCATACACGTGTGCGCAACTGAGTGCACCACTGCCTGTCCCCTTATTTCTGTTTTAGTTACTGAGAAAGGCTAAGGTTTGTTAGGATTTTGCTTTAAACTTTCCTGGCAAAATTTCCATGCCACGAAAATTGTTGAGGTAGATATTGCTTGAGCTGGTATTTCAGGCAAATTCTGTGTTTTTGGTAAATAATTCACTTAAGAGAGCATTTAATCTTATTCTCAAACTTGTTATTTAGCAAGCACATGTGGATATAAATGAGGGGATTAGGTAGATGGTTAATTAAATTCATATTAAGGCAGATTAAGAAATGACTCTTCCTCCTCATTATAACTCCAAGCTAGGACTGAACTTTATTTAGACTTCCTTGTTTAGTCTCCGGTTTGCATTTCATAGCGTCTCACAGCCAGAGAAACTAGTTTTCACTAGATTTCTTCTTGTTTTGTCATCAACAACAGATTTTCCATCAGCAAAGGAGGGAAAAAAAAACAAAAGTTTAGTGGGAAGGGATCTTTGCATCAAGATTAGGAAGGTTTCTTATGACTATATCTGTGTGATACTGTTATTGGCAAGTTACATTATATCAAGTAATCCATCTGAATTCACTTTGAGTTTTTTTCTGCACTGAGCGAATTCAAGTGGCCAGTCTTGTCATTGCTTTAGAAATGTCACCTGAAAGGTTTATGTTTTCCTGTTAGTTCTGGTTAGGTCACTTTGAACCTCCCTTATGGACCGAACCTGTCTCCTATGAACCTCCAGATATTATTTAAAAATATATTTTAGGGGGAAGGGCAGTGGCACTCACAGTTTAGTGTACATGTTACCATGTGCAAGGACCCAGTTTTGAGCCCATGCTCCCCACCTGCTTGGAGGATACTTCATGAGCGGTGCAGTAGATTTGTAGGTATCTCTCTTTCTCTCTCCGTCTCTCTCCCCCTTCTATCTTCCCCCTTTTAATTCTTCTTTGTCCTATCCGATAAAAAAAAAAATAGAAAGAAAAGAATAGGAAAAAGTGACCACCAGGAGCAGTAGATTCATAGTGCTCCCACCAATGATAACCCTGGTGGCAGAAAAAAAATTATTTACTTATTGATTTTGGGTAGAGACAGAAAGAAATTGAGAGGGAAAGGAGAGATCAAGAGAGAGAGAAAGAGAAGAGGGGTGGGTGGCCGGGTGGTGCACCTGGTTTGGTGCACACACGTTACAGTGTGCAAGGACCTTGGTTCAAGCCTCACCTCTCTCCCTTTTCTCTCTCATTTTTAAAAAAAAAAATTTATTTATAAAATGGAAACACTGACAAGACCATAGGATAAGAAAGGTACAATTCCCACCACCAGGACTCCATATCCCATCCCCTCCCCTGATAGCTTCCCTATTCTTTATCCCTCTGGGAGTATGGACCCAGGGGCATTATGGGGTGTAGAAGGTGGAAGGTCTGGCTTCTGGAATTGCTTCCCTGCTGAACATGGGTGTTGACAGGTCAATCCATACTCCCAGCCTCTCTCTCTCTCTTTCCCTAGGAGGGCAGAGCTCACCTGAGAGGGTGACTCAGGTTCAAGCCCAGCCACCACCACACTTTGGGAAGCTTTGATGCTGGGTTATCGTTCCTTCTATGCTCGCCCTTTCTTTCTTTCTTTCTTTCTTTCTTTCTTTCTTTCTTTCTTTCTTTCTTTCTTTCTTTCTTTCTTCCTTTCTTTCTTTCTTTCTTTCTTTCTTTTTTCTTTCTTCCTTCCTTCCTTCCTTCCTTCCTCCCTCTCTCCCTCCCTCCCTCCCTTTCTTTCTTTCTTTCTCTCTTTTGTTCTTTCGTTCTTTCTTTCTTCTTTCTTTCTTTCTTTCTTTCTTCCTTCCTTCCTTCCTTCCTCCCTCCCTCCCTCCCTCCCTCCCTTCCTCTCTTTCTTTCTTTCTTTCTTCCTTCCTCCCTCCCTCCCTCCCTCCCTCCCTCTCTCCTTCCTTCCTTCCTTCCTCCCTTCCTCCCTCCCTCCCTCCCTCCCTCCCTCTCTTTCTTTCTTTCTTTCTTTCTTTCTTTCTTTCTTTCTTTCTTTCTCTTTTGTTCTTTCGTTCTTTCTTTCTCCCTTCTTTCTTTCTTTCTTTCTTTCTTTCTTCCTTCCTTCCTTCCTTCCTCCCTCCCTCCCTCCCTCCCTCCCTCCCTCTCTCCTTCCTTCCTTCCTTCCTTCCTCCCTCCCTCCCTCCCTTCCTCTCTTTCTTTCTTTCTTTCTTTCTTTCTTTCTTTCTTTCTTTCTTTCTTCCTTCCTTCCTCCCTCCCTCCCTCCCTCCCTCCCTCCCTCTCTCCTTCCTTCCTTCCTTCCTTCCTTCCTCCCTCCCTCCCTTTCTTTCTTTCTTTCTTTCTCTCTTTTGTTCTTTCGTTCTTTCTTTCTTCTTTCTTTCTTTCTTTCTTTCTTTCTTCCTTTCTTTCTCAGGGGATTAATGGTTTATAGTCAACAGTAAAATACAACAGTTTGTACATGTGTGACATTTCCCAGTTTTCCACATAGCAATTCAACCCCTTCTAGATCCTCCTCTGCCATCATGTTCCAGGACCTGAACCCTCCTCCATACTCCAGAGTCTTTTTAAAAATTTATTTATTGGGGGATTAATGTTTTACATTCGACAGTAAATGCAATCGTTTGTACATGCATAACATTTCTCAGTTTTCCACATACCAATACAACCCCCACTAGGTCCTCTGTCATCCTTTTTGGACCTGTACACTCTCCCCCACCCACCCCAGAATCTTTTACTTTGGTGCAATACACCAAACCCAGTCCAAATTCTGTTTTGTGTTTTCATATTTTTCATTTTTTTATTATTAGTTATTTAATAATGATCAACAAGAGGTAGAATTCATATAATTCCCACCAACAGTATCTCTCTATTTCTAACTGAAAAAGTTGGCCCACAGTGGTGAAGCCCCAGTGATGGAAAAAAATAAACAAAATAAACAAACAAACAAACAAAAAAAAAAAAACCCCAAAACAACTAATAATGAAAAGAGGGCCAAGAAAGGTGCAATGAAAAGAGAATGTACTCCACCACCCACAACAAAACCAAACAAAAACCATCACACAATCAGCCAGTAAAGCTACAGATAGGCTTTATACAGAAATAAAGCAGCAGAAGAAACTGGTATAGGAAAGGGCCTTCATGGTTGCAGCCATGTGCAGTTCTGTACAATGTTGAACTCCCTCAGTTCTACAGGAAAAGGAAACTGGGAGAGTGCAAGGTATTATGGGTTCTGTAGTTTTCTGATCTCTATGTGCATGGAACTCTCTAGCCTCCCAACATCATATACATAGGTTTCTTTCTTTCTTTCTTTTTTAATATTTATTTATTCTCTTTTGTTGCCCTTGTTGTTTTATTGTTGTAGTTATTATTGTTGTTATTGATGTCATCATTGTTGGATTGGACAGAGAGAGATGGAGAGAGGAGGGGAAGACAGAGAGGGGGAGAGACAGATAGACACCTGCAGATCTGCTTCACTGCTTGTGAAGCGACTCCCCTGCAGGTGGGGAGCCGGGGGCTCGAACCAGGATCCTTATGCCGGTCCTTGCGCTTTGCGCCACCTGCGCTTAACCCACTGCGCTACTGCCCAACTCCCTCTTTTTTCTTTTTAATTGGACTTCATTGAAGCTGGTCTGAGTTTCACAGTTATTTTAAAAGATATTTTATTTATTTTAATGAGAGGTACAGAGAGTGAGAGGATGATTCTCTTTTATTTTCTACAAGAGATTGTGAAGAATTAATATTGCTCCCCCCCCCAAACATTTGAGGGAATTCCTCAGTGAAATCACATGGAATTAGAGGGTTCTTTATCTAGTATTTAAAATGTGTAAATTCAGTTTTCCTTAATAGTTATAATGTTATCTAAATAATGCATTTCATATCAGATGATCTGCAGTAGCTTTTGTCTTCTGGGGAATCAATCCCTTTCCATTTAATTATTAAAGTTATATGTGTAGCGATATTTAAATTTATGTTTTATATTGTCTTTTTTATATTTCTAGGGTTTGTGGTGATCTCCCATTTCAATCTTATTATTAGTAGTTTGGTTTTGTTGTTCAGTTTGTCTGCTCAAATAAAGGAAAATAGTATGATTATACTTCTTAACTAATTTATTTTCATTTTTTCTTTATTTGATAGGACAGAGAGAAATTGAAATGGGAGGGGGCATAGAGAGTGTGTGAGACAGAGACAAATGCAGTCCTTGTTTCACTGCTTGTGAAGCTTCCACCCTGCAGGTGGGAAGCAGGGGCTTGGATCCAGGTCCTTGTACATGGTAACATATGTGCTTTACCAGATGCTCCACCTCCATCCCTCCCCTCTTAATTAATTTTTAAATATGAATTGTGCTGCTATGACCATAGATGTACACACATATTTTTGGTTGGGCATTATGGAATCCTTGGGGTATATCCCGAGGAGAGGAATTACTGGGTCATATGGAAGGTCTATATCTAGCCTTGTAAGAGTTCTCCAGACTGCTGTCCAGAGAGGCTGGACCAATTTACATTCCCACCAACAGTGTAGAAGGGTTTGTCTGTCCCCACAGCCTCTCCAACATTTGTTGCTGCTGTCCTTTTTGATGTATGCCATTCTCACAGGACTGAGGTGGTATCTCAATGTTGTCTTTATTTGTATCTCTCTGACAATCAGCGACCTGGAACAGTTTTTCATGTTTGCTAGCCTTTTGGATCTCCTCTGAAGTGAATGTCTTGCTCATATCCTCTGCCCATTTTTGGATGGGGTCATTTGCTTTTTTGGTGCTAAGTTTGCTGAGCTCTTTATATATTCTGGTGATTAGTCTCTTGTCTGATGTCTGGCATGTGAAGATCTTCTCCCATTCTGTGAGGGGTCTGTTTGTTTGTGTGATAGTTTCTTTGGCTGTGCAGAAGCTTTTCAATTTGATGTAGTCCCATTGGTTTGTTTCTGCTTTAGTCTTCCTTGCAGTTGGGTTTGTTTAATCAAAGATGTCCTTTAGGTGTAGGTGGGAAAGTGTTTGACCAATGTTTTCCTCTAAGTATTTGATAGTTTCTGGTCTGACATCCAGGTCTTTGATCCATTGGGAGTTGATTTTTGTTTCTGGTGAGATAAGGTGGTTCAATTTCATTCTTCTGCATGTTATAACCCAGTTTTCCCAGCACCATTTATTGAAGAGAGCCTCCTTCTTCCATTTAATACTTTGGGCCTCCTTATCAAAGATTAGATGCCCATAGGTGTGGGGGGTGGCTAATGGTTTTATTGATCTTCTCAAAGCTCCAGTTCATTTTGCCTCATTTTTGGTGCTCAGGAATCTCAAGGGAGCCACTCCTATCTTTTCAATTCACATTCCTTTGTTCTACTTTACATAGTTAACATTTCGTTTCAATTATGATCACCACTCCTGTGGCCTTTTCTTTTCCCTTCTATGTCTTGGCAGGTTCTCTGTTACTGTTCTTCCTTTTGGCTTTCTTTCCAAAGGTGACCACATCTTGTCGGTATCTCTGGACAGTATCATATCTATTTAGACGGGTTTATTGCATAATTGCGCCAAAACAAGTATGAGTCATTCTATACACAGTCATTCTATACACAGTCATTCTATACACATTCTATACACAGTCATTCTATACACGTCACAGAAAAATTGCATAATAAAAAATGAAAATCATTTTATAGCTATAAATTTTTAGTAAAATTATTAAACTTAAAGTTTAATAATAAAAGTTTGGGATTCAAGTCCTAGGCCTGAACTACAGACCTAGTGAGTGAGTCTGCATTGCCTATATGCTTTGTGAAGTCATCAGGTGAAGCTAGGTGAAACTTGAAATAGCATAAGACTTCCAGAAAGTGCTCATATACCACTTCCTATTTGTCATCACTGAGAAGCGATAGAAGTGGCTCTCGGGAGTCGCGCGGTAGCGTGGCGGGTTAAGCGCATGTGGCGCAAAGCGCAAGCACTGGAATAAGATTACAGTTCTAGTCCCCGGGCTCCCCACCTGCAGAGCAGTCGCTTCACAAGCGGTGAACCAGGCCTGCAGATGTCTATCTTTCTCTCCTTCTCTCTGTCTTCCCCTTCTCTCTCCTTTTCTCTCTGTCCTAACAATGGCGACATCAATAACAACAACAATAATAACTACAACAACAATGAAAAACAACAAGAACAACAGAAGAGAAAATAAATATTAAAAAAATTTAAAAAAAAGAAGTGGCTCTCATGGCTGCCCCCACCCCCACTTACTGCCATTCTACTGTCATAGGCACAGTCCTACTTTTTTTTTTTAAATAATTTATTTCTTTATTGGGGAATTAATGCTTTACATTCAACAGTAAATACAATAGTTTGTACATGCATAACATTCCCCAGATTCCCACTTAACAATACAACCCCCACTATGTAATTCATCATCTTTCATGGACCTATATTCTCCCCACCCACCCACCCACCCCAGAGTCTTTTACTTTGGTGTAATACTCCAATTCCATTTCAGGTTCGACTTGTGTTTTCTTTTCTAATCTTGTTTTTCAACTTCGGCCTGAGAGTGAGATCATCCCATATTCATCCTTCTGTTTCTGACTTATTTCACTCAACATGATTTTTTCAAGGTCCATCCAAAATCGGCTGAAAACGGTGAAGTCACCATTTTTTACAGCTGACTAGTATTCCATTGTGTATATACACCACAACTTGCTCAGCCACTCATCTGTTGTTGGACACCTGGCTTTCTTCCAGGTTTTGGCTATTACAAATTGTGCTGCCAAGAACATATGTGTACACAGGTCTTTTTGGATGGATGTGTTGGGTTCCTTAGGATATATCCCCAGGAGGGGAATTGCAGGGTCATAGGGTAGGTCCATTTCTAGCCTTCTGAGAGTTCTCCAGACTGTTCTCCACAGAGGTTGGACCAATTTACATTCCCACCAGCAGTGCAGGAGGGTTCCTTTGACCCCACACCCTCTCCAGCATTTGCTGCTGTTACCTTTTCTGATGTATGACATTCTCACAGGAGTGAAGTGATATCTCATTGTTGTCTTGATTTGTATTTCTCTGACAATCAGAGACTTGGAGCATTTTTTCATGTGTTTCTCGGCCTTTTGGATCTCTTCTGTGGTGAATATTCTGTCCATGTCCTCCCCCCATTTTTGGATGGGGTTATTTGTTGTCTTGTTGAGTCTGGCAAGCTCTTTATATATGTTGGTAATTAAACTCTTATCTGATGTATGGCATGTAAAGATCTTCTCCCATTCTGTGAGGGGTCTCTTGGTTTGGGTAGTGGTTTCTTTTGCTGTGAATAAGCTTTTTAATTTGATGTAGTCCCATAGGTTTATACTTGCCTTAGTCTTCTTTGTAATGGGATTTGTTTCATTGAAAATGTCTTTAAAATTTATGCGGAAAAAAGTTCTGCCAATATTTTCCTCTAAGTTTCTGATAGTTTCTGGTCTAACATCCAAGTCCTTGATCCACTTGGAATTTACTTTTGTATTTGGTAAAATACAGTGATTCAGTTTCATTCTTCTGCATGTTTCAACCCATTGTTTCCAACACCATTTGTTGAAGAGACTCTGCTTTCCCCATGTAATAGTCTGGGCCCCTTTGTCAAAGATTAGATGTCCATACGTGTGGGGCCTCATTTCTGGGCTCTCAATTCTATTCCACTTGTCAGTGTGTCTGTTCATGTTCCAGTACCAAGCAGTTTTGATGACAATGGCCCTATAATACAGTTTGAGATCTGGGAATGTGATGCCTCTGGTTCTGTTATTTTTTCTCAAGATTGTTTTGGCAATTCTAGGTCTTTTCTGGTTCCAGATAAACATTTGTAGCATTTGTTCTATTCTCCTAAAAAATGTGCTTGGGATCTTGATGGGGATAGCATTAAATTTGTAGATGGCTCTGGGTAATATATTCATTTTGATGATGTTAATTCTCCCAACCCATGAACATGGAATATCTTTCCACGTCTTTGTGTCTTTTTTAATTTCTTTGAGTAGTGACTCATAATTTTCAGTATACAAGTCTTTCACTTCTTTGGTGAGATTTACTCCTAGATATTTTATTGTTTTTGTTGCTATAGAAAAAGGAACTGATTTCTGGATTTCAATTTCTTCTAACTTAGTGTTTGCATAGAGGAATGCCACTGACTTTTGAATGTTAATTTTATAGCCTGACACCTTACTGTATTGCCTGATGATTTCCAAAAGCTTCTTGCTGGATTCCTTAGGTTTTTCCATGTATACTATCATGTCATCTGCAAATAAGGAGAGTTTGACTTCTTCTCTTCCAATCTGTATGCCTTTAATTCCTTGCTCCTGCCTGATTGCTATGGCAAGAACTTCCAACACTATGTTGAATAGTAATGGTGATAGTGGGCATCTGTCTAGTACCTGATCTGAGGGGAAATGCTTCCAGTTTTTCACCATTGAGTATGATGTTGGCTGTAGGTTTGCTATATATAGACTCCACTATCTTCAGGAATTTCCCATCTATTCCCATATTTTGTAGTGTTTTGATCATAAAGGGATGTTGTATTTTGTCAAAGGCTTTCTCTGCATCTATTGATATGACCATGTGGTTTTTGGTCTTGCTTTTGTTGATGTGCTGGATCACATTGATTGATTTACATATATTAAACCAACCTTGCGTGCCTGGGATAAACCCCACTTGGTCATGATGAACAATCTTTTTGATATACTGCTGTATCCGGTTGGCTAGAATTTTGTTCAATATTTTCGCATCTATGTTCATCAGAGATATTGGTCTGTAGTTTTCTTTTTTGGTTGTGTCCCTGTCTGCTTTTGGTATCAGGGTGATGTTGGCTTCATAGAAGCTGGCAGGGAGTATTCCAGTGTCTTCAGTCTTCTGGAAGACTTTTTAAAGTAGAGGTATTAGTTCTTCTTTGAAAGTTTCGTAGAATTCATTTGTAAAACCATCTGGTCCAGGACTTTTATTTTTGGGAAGATTTTTGATAACTGTTTCAATTTCATTAGCTGTGATGGGCCTGTTCATGTTATCCACTTCCTCTTTACTTAGTTTTGGAAGTTGGTAGGTATCTAGGAAATCATTCATTTCTTCCAGGTTCTCTAGCTTGGTGGCATATAGTTGTTCATAGAAGCCTCGCATGATATGTTGAATTTCTGCAGTGTCTGTTGTGATTTCTCGTCTTTCATTTACTATCCGATTTATTTGGGTCTTCTCCCTTTTTTGTTTTGTGAGTCTGGCTAAAGGTTTGTCGATTTTGTTTACTCTTTCGAAGAACCAACATTTACTTTCATTGATCTTTTGTATGGTTTTCCTATTCTCAATGTTATTTATTTCTGCCCTAACTTTAGTGATTTCTGTCCTTCTGGCTGCTTTAGGATTCCTTTGTTGTTCTTCTTCTAGGTCTTTAAGATGTGCAATCAGGCTGTTTATTTGTGCCTTTTCTTGTTTCCTAATGTGTGCTTGTATAGCTATGAACTTCCTTCTTAGAACTGCTTTAGCTGTGTCCCAAATATTTTGATAGCTTGTATCTTCATTTTCATTGAACTCTCGAAACATTTTGATTTCTTCCTTGATTTCCTCTTTGACCCAGAAGTTGTTAAGAAGTGTACTGTTGAGCTTCCACATTTTGGGACTGTTACTAATCTTTTGTTGATTGTTAAGTGTTAGTTTAATTCCACTGTGGTCTGAGAAGATGCTTGGGATGATTTCAGTGCTCTTGAATTGGCTGATGCTGTCTTTGTGGCCTAACATATGGTCTATCCTTGAGAATGATCCATGTGGATTTGAGTAAAATGTGTATTCCAGTTTCTTGGGATGAATGACTCTGAAAATGTCCAATAGTTCTAGTTTATCTATCTCTTCATTTAGCTCCCTTATGTCTTTACTGATTTTCTTCCTGGATGATCCGTCAAGTTGAGAGAGTGGGGTGTTGAAGTCCCCTACTATGATTGTGTTACTGTTAATATATTGCTGTAGCTCTTTCAGTAGAAGTTTGATATATTTAGATGGCTTCTCATTGGGTGCATAGATATTAATAATTGTTAAGTCCTCTTGATTGACTGATCCTCTGAGCATTAAGTAGTGTCCATTCCTATCTTTTTTAATTTTATCTATTTTCAAGTCTATCATGTCAGATATGAGAATAGCTGTTCCTGCCCTTTTTTGTGGGCCATTGGCTTGTATGATAGTTTTTTATCCTTTCACTTTAAGTCTGTGTTTGTCTTGTTGAGTTAGGTGAGTTTCCTGTAGACAACATATTGTTGGGTTGTGTTTTCTGATCCATCTTCCTACTCTGTGTCTTTTAATAGGTGAATTCAGGCCATTGACATTTTTTGATATCAAAGACTGAAGATATTTTAACGCCATTCTTGTAGAGTTTTAGAGTGTTTTGATATATGTCCTATTTGTGGTGGTCTGGTTGTTTATAGGAGACCTTTCAGAACTTCTTTCAGGGCAGGCTTGGTGATGGTTGCTTCCTTCAACTGTTGCTTGTCTGAGAAGGGTTTGATGCTTCCATCTAGTCTGAGTGACAGTCTAGCAGCATATAGTATTCTTGGTTGAAAGCCTTTCTCATTGAGCACTCGATAGATATCTTGCCATTCTTTTCTGGCCTGTAGTGTTTGTATGGAGAAGTCTGCTGCTAATCTTATGGGTTTTCCTTTGTAGGTGACTCTTTGTTTTTCTCTTGCAGCCTTGAGGATCCTTTCTTTATCCTTATTCCTTTCCATTCTAAGTATGACATGTCTTGGTGTCTTTAGGTCTGGGTTAATTCTGTTTGGGACCCTCTGGGCTTCTTGAATCTGTATGTCTTTGGTGTTGTCTAGACTAGAGAAATTTTCAGCTATTATGTCCTGGAGAATGCTTTCTTCCTCTCCTTCTCTTTCTTCCTCTGGTAAGCCAATAATGCGTATATTGTTTCTTTTGAAGTCATCCCATAGGACTCTGTTGTTGTTTTCAGCATCTCTTAATCTCTTTTTGAGATCTCTTACTTCTTTTTTAGTTGTCTCTAATTCATCCTCAATCTTGCTAATTCTGTCTTCAGCCTCATAGATTCTATTCTCTCTGCCCTCTACTGCTTTCTGGAGTTCATCTATTTTGTTGCCTTGCTCTGATACTGTTTTAGCTTGTTCAGCTAGTTGCCTTCTTAGCTCAGCGATTTCAGCTTTCAGCTCTCTAATAACCATGAGATAATTAGAATTTTCTTCCATATTCTCATTTGTTGTTCCTGCATTTCTGATTACAATTTTTTCAAATTCTTTACTCACTCCTGTTATTATTTCCTTAGCTAATGTTTGGATGTTGAACTCGTTGTTTTGTCCTTCACCCTCTGGAGGTCTTTTAGCTGGACTCTTGTCCTGGTTCGAGTCTCTAATATTTTTTCTTGTTGTTTTAACCATTTTATATATTATGTTATGAGTTCCCTTTATCAGTACTTTTCAAATTATTGATCACTATTGCCTGGATTGACTTGTGTCTAAGTAAATTAATTAAAGGGTTTACCGTGGTGGAAGTTAACAGTTTTTTCAATCCCTGAGTTGGAGTTCAGTGGTGTAAAAGCCTCTTTTTTTTTCTTCCCTGTAGGCTATGGGAGCCTGAGGGCTTTTAACTATCAATAGGCTGCTTAGCTTAATCACTGACTCCTGACCAAGAGATAAAGTAGGGTGTGGCAGAGATAATCCAGTGGTTATGCAAAGAGACTTTCTTTTTTTTTTTTTTTTCCTCCAGGGTTATTGCTGGGCTCGGTGCCTGCACCATGAATCCACCGCTCCTGGAGGCCATTTTTTTCCCCCTTTTGTTGCCCCTGTTGTAGCTTCGTTGTGGTTATTATTATTGCCCTTGTTGGATAGGACAGAGAGAAATGGAGAGAGGAGGGGAAGACAGAGAGGAGGAGAGAAAGATAGACACCTGCAGACCTGCTTCACCGCCCGTGAAGCGACTCCCCTGCAGGTGGGGAGCCGGGGGCTCAAACCGGGATCCTTACGCTGGTTCCTGCGCTTTGCGCCACATGCGCTTAACCCACTGCGCCACCGCCCGACCCCGCAAAGAGACTTTCACAGCCCCTCAGCTATGCCACCGAGGTATAGGTCTTCTCCTGAGTTTCCCGGTTAGATCTCTGTCCCCTGGTGTCCCTCCCTGTTGCTGCTCTAGATTCTGAGTGAGTCTCTGGGGAGTCCTTTCCTCCCTTCAGCTGTCCCCTTATTGGTGGAGCAGACTGGAGGTGGTGTCTCCACTGATAAACGGTTGAACTGTTAGCAGTCACTTAATCTCTCCTTAGGCCCCTCTCTCCTCTCTGTCACCAGCCACACGTGTTTGTACTCACGGGTGATTTACTGGGTTCCTGTGGTCATTCTAGTCCTGTCTTGTTTCGGTCCGGGTGGTCTCCTTTGGTATTCCTAGTTGATCCGGGAGAGGAGAGGAGAGGAGAGGAGAGGAGAGGAGAGGAGAGGAGAGGAGAGAAAGCGATCTGCTGCTCGTAGCTCCGCCTCCGGAAGTCCGGCACAGTCCTACTTTAAGCATTGTCATTTCTTTCTTTCCTTCCTTCTTTTTTTTTTTTTTTTTTTTTTTAGCATTGCCATTTCTATAGCCTTTTTTCTAGAATCTTCCTTGCCCAGAAGTCTCTTCTCTGTTTGGATCATAGCCAGCCTACAAGGTCAGACAGCTGAACCTCCCTCTCCATGAACAAAAAGTTCATCTCTGACCAATCCAGATCAAAGATGGCCTCCTGTAAACTCCAGTAGGAAGCACTCCCTATACCATGTGCTGAATCCCTCAAGTAACTCTCTCCATAGTCAGAACATTAGTAGGAGCACAGGCTCCTGCCAAGACACACTTGGACTTCAATCTTGGTTCTGTAATCCCTGGGCAAATGAATTTGTCTCCCTGAACTTTAATGGCCTCTGCAAAATGAGAAGCTTATCTTTGTCCAACAGAGCTGTTGTAAGGATCAAATGAAATGTAAAAGCTATTCAGTGTCAAATAAATGTAAGGAATAGTTTAGTATAATAATTACAAATCAGGGTTAAATGAGAGTATTTATGGCATAATATGGTAATAGAGAATCACAAGACTGTAGATAAAGTAAGAAAGATGTGTGTGTGTGTGTGTGTGTGTGTGTTTAAAAGAACATCTATAAAAATCATAGGAATGAGAAGACATACTTCAAAATTTAACTCTGGACAACAGTGCTGGGTAGTGGGCTAATTGTTGGTTTTTATCTTATTTCCTATATTTTGCAATTCTAGGTTGTCATAGAATTAAAATGAGAAAAATATTTTCATCTAAAAAAGAAAAATGAAGGTCTGATGATATCTTTTTACTTAGTTATTTGTACTCCACCATGCTATATAAAATTGAAGTCAGCATACAGTGTATTAAGATAAAAAAATGAACTATAAACCAAAATGCAGAAAAGTATAAAATCACTGTTAAATATTTACTGCCTGTGTCTTCATTGAATGGCTTCCTTAGAAAAAAAAAGGGCTGTTATAAGATGTATATTAGTCATAAATTTAATAGGTGAGATTAATGTGTAGAAAAGGAAACATATTCCAGTTTCATGCAATGATATTAAAATGACAGAAAAAAAGGGAGAATTTTTCTGTGCATTCAAAATTTTATCATTATTTCTTGGCATAGTAAACAACCCCATGGAAAGTATGGTTATTTTTATTCTTATATTATGCTTGGGTTGCAAGCAACAAGTTACAAATACATATATTTGGTTGTGTTGGTTTTACCAGTGTGTTTTGAATAAGTTGAATGGAGATGTGGGGTAGGGTAAAGAAATCTAAAGGAGAAGCAAAGTTCTTATTTGGCTCTGCCTCTAATTACCCAAAGTTAAGTACTTGGCTTCTTGTCCCTTCAGAAATTCTGGGATGTGGACACAAAGCCTTAATCTGGGCCACTTGTGTTTTAATAACAGTTTCACTTGTTTAGGAATGTACATTTCCATCAATTCTTCCACTTGACGATATTTATAGCGTGTTAGTTAACCTATGTTATATAAACTTCATTGTAAACTCTGCGATGCTAACATAATTCAAATGTCTTTTCACAGAGAGACCTCTCTCCCCCAAGGCTGTCAAAGGATTTGAATCTACTCCACTTACCAAGAATTACTATACTGTGGTGAGCGTTCATTGGCCAAACCAGATTCTTCTTGCTCTTTTTTATGGAACTGCTCATTTATCCAACTACTGATCTGTTAGGATAACACAAATGGGAACTGGGTAACATAGGATTGGAAGGGTCGAATGTCAGCTGCATTGCAACGGAACTTTTCTACTTGCAGGCCTCTTACAGATTAATAGATATTTTATATTCATGGCACTAAAAAATTAAAGGACGACACAAACATTCATGGCAGGGCCTATTAAAAAGTGGCAAAAGAGAAACTGATTAATTTGTAGGCATAAGAGAAAAGTCAGCAGTTAGCTGAGCCTTATTTAGAAGGTGAATTCCCAAATTCCTCTAATGCAATACTTTGTGGCTGCATACTATGATTTTATCTGAGAATCAATCAATACATTATGATATTCCCTGAAATGTTTTTTCAGCCTCATTTAAAAAAATATTTCATTAGCGATTTGATATTGATTTACAAAATTACATGTCAACAGGGGTGTAATTAATTCCACACCATTCCCACCACCAGAGTTCTGAATCCCAAGTCCCTCCATTGAAAACCACCACGGTTTTCCCAAGGTTGCAGATATGGATTAACTATCATCTCTACAACTATCCATCTACATTTGTACATCTTTGCCCCACTTTTCTTCCAGGTCCAATCCTCTCTACCCCTCGAAGCCACACATTCCAAATACTTCTCTTTTTCATCCCCTCTCTCTGGGACCTGATCGTGCTGGAATTGAGAGCCCTCTTATCCTCTTCCTCCTATCACTTCTTTCCCACTGGGAGCATAGATAAAAGTTATTTTGGGGGTGCATAAGGTAAGAGTTCTGGCTTCTGTAATTGCTTCTCCACTGAAATTGGGCATTGGCGGGTCGATCTATATCCCCAGCCTGTTTCTTTCTTTCCTTAGTGGGGTAGAGCTCCAGAGAGGTGAGGTTCCAGGACACATTGCTGAGCTCATCTGCCCAGAGAAGTCAGGGTGGAATCATGGTTGCACCTGCAATTTTGTGTGTGGAAGGTGGCAGGACATAAAGTGAGGCAAAATGGTTAGTGAACAGGAACCAAAAAGTAGGAACAGGGAAGATGAGATTGGGGCTCATGGTGTGGAAGAAAGCTTGGAAATCCAATTTAGGCATGTTTCTAGGGGCCCACGATGGTGGTAGTTTTTGCTTGAGTTTGATAGCTAGCATGAAGATGGATAAAAATATTGTCTGAGAAAATGGTGTCAGAGTGGAGAAAAGGACTAGAAAGTTGGATTAGGGCAGAGACTAGCTCCCATTCTTGAAAATATTCTGTGGATAGAATTAACTATTTACCTGCATCCACCTGATCCAGGGTGTATATATTACCAGAGCCTGTGTAACCTCTAAGTCCTTATTGGTCTGAGCTCACAGATCATGGTAATAGCTGGGAACAGTGCAGGCTGCACTCATTTCAGGACCAGTCTTCCTCTAATGGCAGGGCAAGATATCCCTTCAGAGACTGGAGCAGTTTCTACTGTAGCTGCTCTATGATGAGGGCAAGGTCCTGAGAGTCAGTCAGCCTTGCTCTTGAGCAGAACCCAATGGGAAGGCTTCCCTTTGGCAGAGAGAGAGAGAGAGAGAGAGAGAGAGAGAGAGAGAGAAAATAGCTTTGGCTTGAAGACAAATATGTCAAAAATATATTAGCCATAAATACAGCATGTGCAATACTCAAAATATGTTCCCACTTGAAAAAGAAACTGTATGTCCTAAATCTACTCTTGGCTTTTCTTTATGTCTCCTTCCCAGACTTGGTCTGATCACTAATGAGAATGTTAAATCATCCAAAGTTTTCCTATCTGATAGCTTCCCCATCTTCCTCCAACTCTGCTACAGTTTCAGTTTTGCTCTAATGTCCTTATATATGTTCTTATTACATGCTCTTTCTCTTTTGTTTCTTTCTCTTCTCTGCATGGATAAAGAGGTTTTTTTAAATTTATTTATAAAAAGCAAACACTGACAGAAACCATAGGATAAGAAGGGTACAACTCCACACAGTTCCCACCACCAGAACTCTGTATCCCATCTCTTCCCCTAATAGCTTTCTTATTCTTTATCCTTCTGGGAGTATGGACCCAGGGTCACTATGGGGTACAGAAGGTGGAAGGTCTGGCTTCTGTCATTGCTTCCCTGCTGAACTTGGGCTTTGACAGGTTGGTCCATACTCCCAGCCTGTCTCTCTCTTTCCCTAGTGAGGCGGGCCTCTGGGGAAGCAGGGCTCCAGGACACATGGTGGGGTTGTCTGCCCAGGGAAGTCCATTTGGCATCACAGTAGCATCTGGAATCTGGTGGCTGAAAGAAGAGTTAGCATATAAAGCCAAACAAATCGTTGACTAATCATTAGCCTACAGGCTGGAATAGTGCAGATGAAGATTTAGGGGGGTCTTTGTTTTGTAGTTAGTAGGCCTATTTTAGTTATATTCCAGATCGATGGGATTTTCAATCAACAATATTTATACATCTTTCCCATATTTAGGAGCTACTCTCTTCCCTGATCCAGCTTTCTCGTCCTTTTCCCAGCCATGACATCATCTCCCCACACAGTAACTTGGGCCCACCTGCGTATCAGATGTCAGGCTCAGGAAAAAAACAAAACAAACAAACAAACAAAAAAAGGAGTATAGTCATGGGCCCTTTGGAAAATAACTAAAACAGTTTTTTATTTATAAAATGGAAAAATTGACAAGACCATAGGGTAAGAGGGGTACATTTCCACACATTGCCCACCCCCAGAGCTGCATACCCAATCCCCTCCCTTGAGAGCTTGTTTGGAGGTTCTAGCAGGTGAGCAAAGCTACTTGTATACCCTCGACCAAAGATCAGTCTGTCTCTATTCAGGGAAGGCTGTCCTCTTCAACCGAGCGCGCAGCTTCAGGAGGGACGCACATGGAGCGGTGAGGGAGGAAGGGGACACCCGGCTAGCTAGCCAGACCAGCCGAATCAACCCTGCCGATCAATGGGGTGACAGATGTTGAAGCCAGATCACCCTCACATACCCCAATCCCCTCCCTTGATAGCTTCCCTATTCTTTATCCATCTGGGAATATGGACCCAGGATCATTGTGGGATGCAGAAGGTGTAAGGTCTGGCTTCTGTAACTGCTTCTCCACTGAACGTGGGTGTTGGCACATAGATCTATACTCCCAGCCTGATAAACAGTTTTTTAAACATCTCTATACTCTGGTTTCAAGAAATTTAATTTCATTCTTTTTAAATATTTTTCTCTCTCCTTAAACCTTATTTTTTGGTCACTGTTTTCCTTTTACATTTCTGGGGTTAAAATATGTTTTAACCTCTGGTCTCATCTGTGTTGTAGCAAAAGACTGAATTTAATCTTTTCTTAGCACTGAGTACCATGCCTTTGTGTTTATAGACTACATCTTCTTTACTTATCTGTCACTGAATACCTGGCTTGTTTCCAAACCTTGACTATTGTAAATTGCACTGAAATGAACACATGGTTATGTGTTGCTTATTCTATATGTCATTTATTCTATGTGTAGTAAAGACTTACTTGTATTCTTTATTGTTTTCTCTCTATGGAGCTTTATTGCTGTATTTTTAGATGGAGATGTATTTATTTTTATGAGAGAGAGAGACAGA
Source organism: Erinaceus europaeus (assembly GCF_950295315.1). NCBI lineage: Eukaryota > Metazoa > Chordata > Mammalia > Eulipotyphla > Erinaceidae > Erinaceus > Erinaceus europaeus. The sequence continues at coordinate 21,236,500 of NC_080185.1, forward strand.
GATAGACACCAGAGCACTGTTCAGTTCTGGCATATAGTGGTGCCGGAGAGAACTTTGGGGACTCACATATGTAAGTCTGGTATTCAGGAAGCTTTTTTCTTCTTCTCATATTTAACAGTTTCTGTCTCTAACTAGGCCTGTTCATCTGCTCTTCCATTACAGTAAATCCTTGCTAGTTCACATACTCTCTTTGTTTTGTCTCTGTGTTTTAGTCAGGGCCTTCCAGAGAAACAGAACAGAGAGAGAGAGCAAGAGGATTATGGAGACTGAAATAATATGCCATCTGCAGGCTGGAGACCCAGGACAGATGGTGTTAGTTTATCTTGAGTCCAAAGACCTCACCACCAGAAGAGCGGTCTAAGTTCAAGTCTGAGAGCAAAAGACTGACTTCTCCTACTCAGACAGGCACCGTTCCCCTTGCCTCTGACTTTTTGTTCTATTCAGGCCCTTAAGAGATTAGATGATGCCTGTCTTCACCTGGGAGGGTGATCTGCTTTACTCAGTGTACTGATTTGAAGGCTCAGCTCATTTGGAAATGTCCAGACAGACACTCAGACATAATATCTAATCAGAGACTTGGTGATCCTTTCAAACTGACCTAAGAGTAACCATCACATCCTGTAAATTGGAGCAGGATAGAGACCATTTGGGATTTTCACGTCTAGACGCTTACAGCTTTCTAAGGGACTGCCTGCTGGTTTGAGCTCCATTCTTGTCTCAGTGTGATTCTGGGCGCTCTTCAATTTTGGAATGTCTAGACATTCTTCACCGTGGTCAAAGTGACTTTGGGCACCTCGCTTAAAGATGCAGCTGCCACAAGGTATGTTTCCTATGTCTGACTGAGGGTTATCTCTTTTGCCTGTTGTTTGGAATGGTGATTTAGCTTCCAGTAAGGGCATGGAAGGCCAGAGGAGGACTTTGCTGCCCTTCTTCTTCTTCTAGCATTTGCCCTTCTTCCATAGCCAGTCAACAGCGTCAGGTTGAGCCTGATGTAAAGTTTCGAGACCTCCTTTGAATCTGGAGAGGTGGCAGTCGTTGACTATGTGGGTCATAGTCTGTCTGTAGCCGCAGGGGCAGTTCGGGTCGTCTCTGGCTCCCCAGCGATGGAACATAGCGGCGCACCGGCCATGGCCTGTTCGATAGCGATTGAGGAGGGCCCAATCATAACGTGCTAGGTCAAAGCCGGGTTGACGCTTGCAGGGGTCTGTGATGAGGTGTTTGTTCTTTACCTCAGCTGACTGCCAACTCTGTTTCCAAGAGACTGGAACAGAGAAGTTCAGTGTAGGCGTAGGGGACCAGATTGGGTGACGAGACGTCAAGCGTTGGACAGGGTGGGCGAAGATATCCGCGTATATTGGCAGGTCCGGTCGAGCGTAGACGTGGGAAATGAACTTAGATGATGCCGCATCCCGACGAATATCTGGTGGGGCGATGTTGCTAAGAACTGGCAGCCATGGAACCGGGGTGGAATGGATGGTTCCAGAAATTATCCTCATGGAGGAATATAATTTGGAATCGACCAAGTGGACATGGGGGCTACGGAACCATACTGGGGCACAGTATTCTGCAGTGGAATAGCATAATGCCAGAGATGATGATCGTAGTGTGGAAGCGCTCGCGCCCCATGAGGAGCTGGCCAGTCTTGCAATGATGTTATTCCTCGCGCCCACCTTTGCTGCAGTTTTTATGAGATGTTCGTGAAATGACAGAGTGCGATCGAGAGTAACGCCAAGATAGACTGGCTGGGCTTCATGCCGGATTCTCGTATTGCCAAGCTGCACATTAAGCTCACGCGAGGCCGAGGCATGGTGTAGATGGAAAACAGATGATACCGTTTTTGCAGTGCTAGGGATTAGTTGCCATTTTTTACAGTAATCAGATATCAGAGACATGTCTTTCGTGAGTGTTTCCTCGAGGATGTCGAACTTGGATGCCTGAGTTGCACAGCAGATGTCATCGGCGTAGATGAACTTCCTTGAAGAAGTTTCTGGGAGGTCATTGATGTAAATATTAAATAGCGTAGGAGCCAGAACAGAGCCCTGGGGGAGGCCACTTGAGACAAGTCTCCTTCTGCTAGACTTGTCACCCAGACGCACCCGGAATCTTCTGTTTTGGAGAAGAAACGATATAGTGTTGGCCACCCATGGAGGCAGGCATCTTGAGATCTTGACTAGGAGACCACGGTGCCAGACCGTGTCATAGGCTGCTGTGTTCATTCGTTCATAGGCTGCTGGTTCATTCGTTGTCCTGTTGTATTCATTCGTTGTCCTTAGTATTCCTTGCCATTTATAAAACTTCTCTCACCATTGGGGGGGGTGGTGGCATACTGGTATTCTATGACTTATTTTTCTAATAAGGTTCTTCTCAGCAACTTCCTGTTGCTTTGCCTGTTGTAACTTGATATTATGTGCGAAGAGGGATTAAACACACACACACACACACACACACACACACACACACACACACACACACACCAAGAACAACAAAAGAGAACAGTGGCTGTGTGCAATGATAAATGTATTAATTACTTTCATTGTGGTGATCATTTCACAATGTAAGTATTGATCAAAACAGCCAGTTGCAATATCTTAAAGATAGAGATTTTTATTCGTAATATGCTTCAGTACAATGGAAAGAGGAAAGAACAGAAAAAAGAAGCTATGTGGGTTGCTTGCTGGGCTTCCTTTGTATGTGGCACTTCAGTCCTGGCACCCCCGGTGTCAGAACATATATGGTAGTATAAGTGGCACAGAGGAGGAGAACAGAAAGTTACTGAAACCTAAGATGGGGTTCTCAAAATGTGTCTGGGAGATCCCTTATTTGCATCAGAAGCCCCTGAAAATCAAGGTGTAAGACCTGCACACATGAGGTATCCAGTTTGATTCCTGGCATTGCATGTGCCAGAATAATTCTCTTGTTTGTTTACAATTTTGCAATCTCTCCTTCTCTCTCTCTCCCTTCTGCTCTCCCTTTTTACCCTCCTCTCTCCCTCTCTCATACTAATAAATAAGTTAACTAAAATCTTTAAAATAGGGGCAGGAGTAGATAGAATATGGTTATGCAAAGAGAATATCATGCCAGAGGCTCCGAAGTCCCAAATTCAATCCCCTGCACCACCATAAACCAGAGCTGAGCAATGCTCTGATAAAAAAAAGTCTTCAATTAATAATACCTACAGATATATATGTGCCCCCACAACTTGCTACATCAGAGTTACTGGCCATAGATTGTAAGAAATAGCCTTTTTAACTCCCCCTACCCTGATGTTCACTAAAGCTTGAGAACCAATAAAAGGAAATAGCAGGGGAGCAAAGCTTCCTTCCCTGCTGGGACTATGGAACAAAATCAATCCTTCTTACCAGATTTGGTTGTTCTTTCAAACTCTTCCTATCACAACATGTAGCACCTTTCTGCCTAGAGTAGTCTTGGCTTTTGTGAAGTAATAAAGATTGTGGTCTTCTCCCCCAAAAGACTGAGTCTTCCAATGGAAGAGATGATGGGACTGGAGGTATGTCAGGACTTAGATGAGCAGAGAAGAGCTGGAAGGAAATTCCAGCAGATTCACCCAGAAAAAATGTTTGTGCTGAAAGTCCACCCCAGCAGGTCATAGAGCGAGTGCATTATAGTCAATAAATAATAATAAAAAAACTTCTGAGGTGCTTTTATTTGGGGTTTATCAAAACAGAAGTTTTATTAGGTACATAAAAACCACAATGGAAAATTATTCAGGTGGCCCAGGAGATGATGCAGATAGAGCTTTAGACTCTCAAGCATGAGGTCCTGAGTTCAATCCCCAACAGCACATGTACCAGAGTGACATCTGGTTCTTTCTCTCTCTCCTCCTATCTTTCTCATCAATAAATAAATCTTTTTTAAAAAAGAAAATTATTCAGGAGAAAAAGGCTAGTGGGACATGTGGCAGGAACCTTTAGTCTTTAAACTCAGTTCACCAGCTTTCTGTGTGGGTCTTGGGAGAAAATCAGACAAGAACAATAGTGGGAAAAAAAAAAAGAACAATAGTGGAAGAGAGGTGAGAAATGAGCCAAAAGGGCTGAACTTTATTTGCTTAAGTAATCTCTTGTACCTACCAACCCTTGGAAGTTTATGTACATCTGTCATATGCTTTTGAAGCCAGCCTGTCATCATCTGTATACTAATTAAGTCCGTGCCCCATAATTCCTTTTGCTTAGCATCAATAAAATAATGTTCCCAGCACTACACTATCTTCTTCCACTATCAGAGTACTCCTTGGAAAGTGGAATTCTTTTTCAAATTTGTTGCATCTTTAATCACGTGTAAACCTCAATGACGGGGATGTAATTCTGAGAAATGTTACGTGATTCTGTTATTGTTCACACATCACAGAGTGTGCTTACAAAACCCTAGATGGTGTAGCCTACTATACCCTGAGGCTCTGTGGCATAGCTCAATGGGACTACTATTGTAGATGTGGTCTGTTGTTGACCAAAATGTCATCAAGTGACCCGTGGCTATGACCTTTGTGCTGCCCAAAATAGACCTGGCTCATAATAATCTCAGAATTCAGCTCTGGGAATTAGCAACCATCTACATACAGCAAGAGAGAGTATTTCCCTACAGTCGGTCACAAAATATAACCAGTAGGGACCAGTATTATGACTTTTTCTTTCATCTACTTTATTGTGACTTACAGCAGATGCCTAAGCGGTATGTCCTAGAGAGCCTATATGTAGTAGGGGAAGTGGGAAGAAGTCTGTGGCATGCTAAATCCCATACAGATCCCAGGAAACCTCCTCTAATTCTTGCTCTTTCCACCCACCTTCTACTTATCCCCATTCTCTCTCTTGTTCATCTGTCTACCCACTTGCCACCACCCTGAATTTTCTCTAGCTTTTTAATATATATCTGCCTTTTTTTCTCCAGTGACTTTATTTTTAGAGCAGTTTTAGGTTTACAGCAAACTTTGGTGGCAGTTATAGTTTTCCCATGCGCCTGTCCCCACGCATAGCTCATCCACTGTCCAGAATGGCACAGTCGCTGCAATTACCACCCAAATGCTACATCCCAGAGCTCTATCATTAGCCAAACACCGTTGCTTATAAAGGCCTTGCTCTAGGTGTTGCACATCATGTTATGAGTTTCCACACAAGAAATGAAATGGGTTGTAACAGGATTCAATTCCCCTGTGCATATATGTGGTAGTTTTCCCATGCCTACAGGCAATTTTCAGTCGAGCAGGGTGCCCAAGAATTCAACTCAATTCAGGCACTACCTACTTGGAGATGGTGTCATATTCCATAGGGTAAGTCCTCAGTGTCCCAGGCACCAGCCCAGCCTGTTACCTGTGCTTTTGACCAAGCAGCTAGAAATTGCCTAGTCCTACTACCTCCATTTTGGGTTCTATTAATTTCTGAGACTTGCTCGCAGAACTCAGGAAGCCTGTTTACTCACTAAATCACTGAATTTTAGCTCAAAGGTTATTAATAAGAGTAGTGATAAAAATCCAGTTGTAGGGCTGGCAAAATAGCTCACATAGATAGTGTATCTGCTTTGCCATAGGTCTGATCCAGGATCCAGGCTGGCCCCCACCCCACTGGAGGAAACTTTCATGCTGTGTCTCTCCTTCTCTGTCTCTCTATCTGAAAATGTCAGTCTAGAGTGATGAATCCTTGGTGACACCACTGCCAACAAAAAATCCAGATGTTACAAAATTCCTAGGGCATGGGATGGGGAAAGGACATGTATCTCTAGGCAGCTCCACATGTTCACCAAGCAAGAAGCCATCCAAGTGTGATTCTTTTGAGTTTTCATGGAGATGTCACTACAAAGGCATGTCAATAATTAGTGATCGCTTCAACCTTTCAAAGATATGTGGGTGGGGGCTGAAAATTCCAGCTCTCTAATCTCTAGATTGACTCTTCTGACTTGGCCTCCTTCTCAGGTGCTTGTAAGTCACTTCATTCACACAAAAAATGATGCTCACTGTACTTAGACAATTCCAACGGCTTAGGAAATATGGATGGGGGGTGGGCATAGCACACCCTGTTAAGCCCACATAATACTAAGCACAAGGACCCACATAGGGATCTGGGTTTGAACCCCTGCTCCCCGCTTGCAGGGGGGGAAGCTTCACAAGTAGGTGAAGCAGGTCTGCAGGTGTTTGTCTTCTCTCTCCCTTTCTATCTCCTCCTCCCCTCTCAATTTCTCTCAGTCTTATCCAAAAAATTGGAAAGAATGGTCGCCAGGAGCAGTGGATTTATAGTGCCAGCACCCAGCCCCAGAGATACCTCTGCAGGCAAAAAACAAAACAAAACAAAAACAAAAACAAACAAACAAAAATATGGATGAAGATAAAAAATACATGAGTGGCAAAAAATATATTTCTTTCTTTCCTTCTCTTTCTTCTTCTTCTCCTCCTCCTCCTTGTCCTCTTTCTCCTCCTCCTTCTCTTCCTTCTTCTTCTCCTTCTTCTCCTTCTTCTCCTTCTTCTTCTTCTTCCTCTTCTTCTTCTTCTTCTTCTTCTTCTTCTTCTTCTTCTTCTTCTTCTTCTTCTTCTTCTTCTTCTTCTTCTTCTTCTTCTTCTTCTTCTTCTTCTTCTTCTTCTTCTGTACCCACCATTGTAATACCATACAGAGCAGTTTCATTGCTCTAAAAAACATCCCCTTTAAGTCTGCCAACCTGAACTATCAAACTCAGTTGTTCATTTATTCCTTTCACACTCCCCCCCCCCGTCTCTTTTACCTACCCAACCCCCGCCTTACTCATTCTTCAGCTCCTCTGTTTGAGGGTTGCAGTTAGAAGAGATGACAGGATTTTGAAGTCACTGAGTTTATCTGTTGAGAACATGGGGGTGCTTCTGCTTGATAGGTGAAAGCTGAGCAGCCCCAGGTGTGAAGTCAGTCAATGCGCTTGAATGCAGAGGCTTTACTGGCATCTAAGTTAAATACGATATAACTGCACTAATATATTGCCTTTTTTTTATTCCCATAGGACTTTACCAACTGTCACTCACTATTACACACACCACTATTTGCTCAGCACTCCTGCAATATGATACTCTCACTTTGATTTCAGGTTTTGTGAGCCCATTGCATTCTTCCTTTGTCACTGGACATATCTCCGTTTTTACCATTTGTTTATGCATTCTAGCCTCAAAAAGTCATTTCTTTCCTTCTTTTAGTTTATTTTCCCTTTTGTTGCCCTTGTTTTTTATTGTTGTTGTAGTTATTATTGTTGTTGCTATCATTGTTGTTGGATAGGACAGAGAGAAATGGAGAGAGGAGGGGAAGACAAAGAGGGGAAGAGAAAGATAGACACCTACAGACCGGCTTCACCGCCTGTGAAGCGACTCCTCTGCAGGTGGGGAGCTGGAGCTTGAACTGGGATCCTTACGCCGGTCCTTGTGCTTCATGCCACGTGCGCTTAACCCACTGCGCTACCGTCGGACTAACCATAAATTCATTTCTTCATACTTAGTAAAACTCTTTCCCTGCGGGAAACATTGTTGTAAAAAGGAGCTTGCTCCAAGCCACGTCAGAAATATGTTTTAGTGGGAAAGCATTAGCCCAGGATGGAGATACAAAAGACCTCTGGATCTTTTTCTATGGATCTTCACCATCTGTTTTATTCTGTATTTAGTCAAAGCTTAATTGAGCGAAAGGATGTTTGGTTGTCAATGTGAAGACTGAGTTGGGGAGGCAGAAGCACTGTCTGGAGGCAGTTTATTTTAGTAAGTTTGAATGAATTTCATCCCCGTCAAATTGTACGGCACTGAAGTTGCTTGGCCTGCCAAACTCTTTGCCTTCTTAGTCACCACTGAGGGCTTCTGTTTAGGAACACACAGACTTCTCTGTCTGCTTCCCCTTTTATCCTTTTACGGTAGATGCCCTGTGGCTTGACAAATAAAGAACCAGTTTCAGAAGTTCATCAGTTGGTCTTTTGAGATTAAGGAAAGCTAGAAATGTCCAAGTGAATTTTGGAAAGTGTCCCAACCATCCACCCTCACGAACAGTTCTTCTCATCGAACCACAGCAAGGGCAGTGCTACTGAATGACATTACCATTTTAATATTTTTGCATGATTTAATGAAGAATTCAGTAATCACTTTGTCATTTTAGGTTTTTCTTTTTGTAAAGTTATCATTTAGTCACCCTGAAAATTTTCAATAATAGGAGTTCAATGTACATTTCCAATTAGCATTCTGGAACTCTCTCCAAGACAATGGGAAGTTATCTGCCTGCTTTCCTTGTCTTTGTCTTTTGCCCCCATGCTAGTAGTTCCAGAAAAAATGGGATTTTTTTTCTTAACTTTGTATTTGTGATTAATACTATGTTACAAGATTGTAAAATGACAGTGTATAGCTCCACACCACACCCACCACCAAAGTTCTGTGTCCTCATTCTTCCACCGCCCTAAGATAACCACCATATTTCTCACAAGTCTTATAGTTTGCTTGCTTCTGGCCTTTTTTTTTTTTCAGGTTAATCTGTATCAGATCTCTAGATTCCACATATGAGTGTAACCATCTGGTAGTTGTCTTTAATCTCTTTCCTTATTCCACTAAGCATAATCACCTTCAGTTCCATCCACTGTGTACCAAAGGACACAATATCATCTTTTTGATTGCAGAATAGTATTATATGGAATATATATCACATAAAATTTTTATTGAGGGGTCAGTGTTTTACAGCCCAATAATTAATATATAAATACAATTTCATTATGCACCAGGACCTCACAGTTCTCTTCTATCTCTCCCTCCCCATCCCTCCCCAAATCCTTTGCTTTGATACAGTACATGAATCCCAGTTCACATTTTCATCTCATGTTCTCCCTATCCAATAACTTCTTTAGCTCATCATCTATTGATGGACATTTAGGATGCTTCCATTCTTTGGCTACCGTGAATAATGCAGCTATGAACATAGAGGTGCATATGTCCCTTCGAATTAGTGTTTGAGTGAGTGTCCATTGGATAAATGGTTAAGAGTGGTATTACTAGATCATAAGGTAATTCCATTGTTGTTTAAGGACTCTCCATACAGTCTTCCAAAGGGGCTGCACCAGTTTGCATTCCCACCAGCAGTGTAGCAGAGTTAAAAATGGGACTTCTATTAAGTGTGCTTACCTAGTCAATAAGCCCACTATAGCAGGCCAGTTGATACCTTTCTTGCAACATCTTAGTGATTTTTTTCATGAGAGAGACAGAAAAAGACAGAGAGAGAGAAAGAGGAGGAGGAAGAAAGGAGGGAAAGAAGGAGGGGGGAGAGGGGAGAGAGGGAGGGAAGAGAGAGCGATCATCTGTTGATTCTTTTAAAAGAGATCATTAAAGGACCGTCAAGGATCCCAGTAAGAGCCCCTGGCTCCCCACCTGCTGGGGGGGTGTTGCTTCACAATCAGTGAAGCAGGTCTCCAGGTGTCTGTCTTTCTGTCTCCCTCTCTGTCTCCCCACCCCTATCAATTTCCTCTCTGTACTGTCAAGGAAAAAAAATGGGGGGAAATGGTAAAAATGGCTGCCAGGAGTAGTGAATTTGCCATGCAGGCATTGAGCTCCAGACACAATCCTGGTGGGAACAAAAGTTGTTTCCATGAAGAAAGAGAAGTTGAAATATGGCAAATATGGAATTCAAGCAGTGTTGTCTAATTCTTTTAAAGCTTACTTTTTAATGATGTAAATGATACTTGTAATATTTTTCCAGTTAAAAATTTCTCTTCAGTCAATCAATGACTGTTTTCTATTTCTGTTTCCTCCCTCCCTCCTTACTTCCTTCCTTCCTCCCTCCTTCTTTCCTCCTTTCTTTCTTTTTGATTTCTGCACTGTGGTTATGGTTGGGACTCTATTTCTACATAAATCCACCATTCATGAATGTCATTTTTTTTTAATCAAAGCACTGCTCAGCTCTGCCTTATGGTGGTGTGGGGGATTGAACCCAGGACTTTGGAGTCTCAGGCATGAGAGTCTCTTTGAATAGCCATTATGCTATCTATCCCCTTGAAGGCCTTTTTCTTTTTCTTTTGATAGAGGGTGAGAAACAAAGATGGAGAGAGACACAGAGAGAAGGAGACACTTGCAGTACTGCTCCACTTCTAATGAAGCTTCCCCCCCTGCAGGTGGGAATCTGGGTCGCACGCATGGTAATATGTACACCATACTGGGAGCACCACCACCTGGCCCAGTTTCTTTCCTTCCTTTCTTCTTTTTGAAAAATATTTTTTTCCTTTACTAGTAATTTAATAATGATTAACAAGATTGTAAGATAACAGGGTTACAGTTCCACACAGTTCCCACCACTAGAATTCCGTGTCCTATTCCCTCCCTTGGAAGCTCCCCTATTTATCCCTCTGAGGGTATGGACCAAAATTCTATATGGGATGCAGAAGGTGGAAGGTCTGGCTTCTGTAATTTCTTCTCCGCTGGATATGGACATTGGCAGGTCGACCCATACTCCCAGCCTGTTTCTATCTTTCCACAGTGGGATAGGGCTCTGGAGAGGTAAGGTTCCAGGACACATTTGATGAGGTCTGGAGAGGTCAGGATGGCGTCACAGTAGTGTCTGCTACTTGGTGCCTGAAAAGCAGTAAGTATAAAGCAAATTTTTCAATAAACAGGAGCCCAAAGGTAGGAATAGAGCAAATTAAACTAGGGGTCTTTGTGTAAGAAGAAGCTAGAAAGTCTATTTTAGGTATGCTTCAAGGGGTCCATGACTTTAATAATTTTTGCCTGAGCTTGATAGTTAACATGCAGGTGGACTAAAAGTATTGTCTGGGGAGATGATGTCAGAGTTGAGAATAGGACTAGAAAGCTGGATTAGGGCAGAGAGTAGCTCCCAAATATGAAGAAAGGATATAAATACCATTAACTGTAAACCATATCCCTCTCCCTTTGGAAAGTGGGGCAGTTTGTACCATTGCTGCTCTAAATAGACCTCTCTGTCCACCATCACTGGTCACTTCCATCAGGATATTGTCATAAAGCCCTCTTGTGGGCCTCTCCAGGACCTTGCCCTCACTGTACAATTACTTTTTCTGTAGTCACCAGGATTATTGCTAGGGCTCAGTGCTGGCACTACGAATCCACTGCTCCTAATAAGAAATGTTGCATTCATTAGCAGTCACTCCCTTCAGATCTTGACAGTCACTAATCCACTTTCTGTGTCTGGGTTTTTGCCTAATCTTGGCACTTCATGTTAGTTGAGTCAAACAGTACTTATTGTGCATGTGGTTAGCCTCCTTCACGTAGCATGGTATTTTCAAGGTTCATCGTATTGAAGACGGTGTTACTAGTTCTGTCTTTTTTTGTGATTGAATAATCTTCTGTTGGGTGATTAGACAGATTTTATTTTGGAATGCATCAGTTGACAGACCTATGGATTTGTTTCTAGTTGTTATTGTTAGAAGTACTGCTGTGAAAATCCATGTGTGGATTTTTGTACGCACATATGTTTTCATTTCTCTAGGAGTGAAATTGCTGGGTCAGATGGTAACTCTGTGGTTAACTTTTTGAGGAAATGTCAAACCTTTTCATAGCAGCTACAACTTTTGGTGTTCTCACCAGCTATGTATTCATGTTTCTAAACTGTGAAATAGTACCCCATTGTTTTTCAATAAGAAATTTTATTTACCCCAATAGATAAACAGTGTTACCAGCGCATATCTATATTCAACAGTATAGATCATACATTAATGAGATATTTCACATTCTTTTTAATCTTTTATTTCTTTATTAATTTTTATGAACTTCTTTTTTTAATGGGTACTGGAGTGAATTTTTTTCTTTTAAGATATCCTTTAATAATATTTATTCATTTATTTATTTTTAATTGCTACCAGGGTTAATGCTGAGGCTCAGTGCCTACAAGATAAGGCCACCACTTCTGGTGGCCATTTCCCCGACCCCTTATACTTGCCAATAACAGAGAGAAAATCAGAGAGGAGCATAAAGGCAGAGAGAAAAAGAAAGAGAGTCAGCTGCAACACTGCTTCATTGATGAAATGTCCCCCCTGCAGGTGGGGGGGCTGGGGATTTGAACTTGGGTCCTTGCACATGGTAATGTATGCACTTAACCTGGTGTGCCCTTTTTTTCTTTTTCTTTCTTTCTTTTTTTAATATTTATTGATTTATTTTCCTTTTTGTTGCACTTGTTTTTTATTGTTACAGTTATTACTGTTGTTGTTATTAATGTCGTCATTGTTAGATGAGACAGAGAGAAATGGAGAGAGGAGGGGAAGACAGAGAGGGGGAGAGAAAGACAGACACCTGCAGACCTGCTTCGTCACTTGTGAAGCGACTCCCCTGCAGGTGGGGAGCCGGGGGTTCAAACTGGGATCTTTACACTGGTCCTTGCACTTTGCATTACCTGCGCTTAACCTGCTGCACTACCGCCGGACTCCCCCCTTTTTTTCATTAATTAATGAGAGAGATAAGGATAGCAAACAAGAGAATCCCTTTGGCTTCATCCCTTGTTATAATTCACTTAATTTATATATGTGTACACATAAACATTAAGTATATGTTATATATGATGAAATATATAATAAAATGCACGCTTCTATTTCAAACAAATCTTTATAGTAGATAAGTTAAGAATAACACAAAGTTTTTTTAAAAAACTATTCAAGGTGTTTTATTATATTTTTGTATTAATCATGCCATGCATTCCTAGGGAATGGGTAAGGCAGGTTCCTTCCCATTGGTTCTCACAAGGCATTCCTCTCTCGGAGAAGCAGTCTGACACTTTGGTTGAACCCAAGTGCCCTTCTTTTTAGCTTCCTTTTGCTTTCTGATTATTTTCCTTCATGCTTTTCAAGAAGCTGTATCTGCTCTTAGAGTGCCTACTATGCCCAAAACAAACATGAATTCTCTCAGTCAGACTCTTCTTGCCTTTTACTTGCGTTTGTACAGCAAAGCCAACAACATGCTGGGAAACACTGTAGACTCTTCTGGCTTTGTTCTGGTCATATTTGTGGTTACATTCCTTTCTGAACAGTGCCTATCCCTTTTTATGTCTGCAGTATCATGTTTCTTGTATATCCTCATGTATGTAGCCAAAAGAACAAGTCTGTGTTTTCTAAAAGGCCTGTAGAACATGTATCACGTTGGGAGTCGGCGGTAGCGCAGCGGGTTAAGTGCACATGGTGCAAAGCACAGGGACCAGCATATCCCCACCTGCAGGGGAGTCACTTCACAGGCGGTGAAGCAGGTCTGCAGGGGTCTATCTTTCTCTCCCCCTCTGTCTTCCCCTCCTCTCTCCATTCTCTCTGTCTTATCCAGCAATGACAACATCAGTAACAACAACAATCGTAACTACAACAACAATGAAAAAACAACAAGGGCAACAAAAGGGAAAATAAATAAATAAATAAATATATATATATATATATATATATATATATATATATGTATTTTAAAAATCTTAAAAAAAATAAAGAAAAAGAACATGTATCAGGCTCCTTCTCTCTTTCCCTTTGTGTTAGCCATTTTGGTGATTTGTGGCAAGATGGCTGCTCCAACCGAAAAGAGGATGTTATCTTCATTTATTCCTTCTGGTATCCAGAAAAGGATACTTTATAAATACAGGTTTCAGTTCCCAACCCATAGCATTTCCTTTCTCTCTGTTGAGTAATTTAAAAAAATAATTTCTTTTTAAATTTTTATTTATTAGAGGCAGAGAGAAATTGAGAGGGCAGAGGGAGATAGAAAGAGAGACGGAAAGACACCTGTAGCCCTGCTTCACCACTTGTGAAGTTTCACCACTTGTGAAGTTTCCCCCTGCAAGTGGGGACCGGAGACTCGAACCCAGGTCCTTGTGCACTGTAATATTTGCACTCAAGCAGGTATGCCACTACCCAGGCCCCCAAAAATAATTTTTTACATGACAGGTTATGGCTTATATGGGGTTGGAGAACCTCAGCCAGATACCTGAGATCCAAGGCAGAGTGTTTATAGGTAAAAGCCTATCACATCAGGGAGTCGGGCACAGTGGGTTAAGCACACGTGACATGAAGCGCAAGGACTGGCATAAGGATCCTGGTTCGAGTCTATGGCCATACCACCCTGAACACGTCCGATCTCATCTGATCTCGGAAAGATCCTGGTTCGAGACCCCGGCTCCCCACCTGCAGGGGAGTCGCTTCACAGGTGGTGAAGCAGGTCTGCAGGGGTCTATCTTTCTTTCCCCCTCTCTGTCTTCCCCTCCTCTCTCCATTTCTCTCTGTCCTATCCAGCAATGATAATAAAAAAATAACAACAACAAGGGCAACACAAATGGGGGGAGGAATGGCATTCAGGAGCAGTGAATTCGTAGTGCAGGTACCAAACCCCAGCGATAACCCTGGAGGCAAAATAAAATAATGTGTTAAACCTTGATTACAATAGTCTTTGAATGCCATTAGTCAGGGGCAGTTCTCTGATGTCTCAAAAAATATTCAGGTCATGCTATTATGCACAAACCCCAAACCCTTTTTAGGGAAAGAACCAAAGGTCAAGAGTTATAGATAAATGCTTTTTTGCATTGTCTGTAGGTCTGTGGCTATTTTTTTTTTACCAGACCTCTGCTCAGCTCTGGCTTATGGTGGTGCGGAGAGGACTGAACGTCGGACCTTGGAGCCTCAGGCATGAGAGTCTCTTTGCTGTCTACCCCTCTCTAATCTTTTTTTTTTTTTTAACTCATTTTTGACACTTCTCATACTTCTACCTTAAGGGGGAGGGAGTTGTGACAGAAAGAAATGCCAGGAGCTGAATGGTGCCGCACCTGGTTGAGGGCTCATGTTACAGTGCACAAAGACCCAGGTTCAAGTCCCCAGTCCCCACCTGCAGGGGGAATCTTTAGAAGTGGTGAAGTAGTGCTGCAGGTGTCTCTCTCTCTTCCATCTTCCCTACCCTCTCAATTTCTGCCTGTCTTTATCCAATAAGTAAATAAATAAAGATAATAAAAATTATTTAAAAAAGAAATAAGTGCCTGAGGCCTTACTGGACACCATCTAACAATCAGCCAGACATATTTTGTAAACATGGAGGCTTTAGGTAAAAACCAATAGAATCTCGAATAACAAATATCAAGAAATCTGGAATCTGAAAACCTCAACAGCAGGCCTACTGATCTAATTCTGTCTACTATTTTTCATAGTGAGAAAGTCTTGATTTCTCCTTACCTTTAGAAGGAATGTTTCACAGGAAGCAGAATACCTAGTTGGTGAGCTTGTTTCCCCCACAACACTAAGTAGATCACTCTACTTTCTACTTCCTTGCATAGTTCAGAGCAGTAGTTGGGTATATTACTATCTTGGCTCCTTGATAAGTAAGCTGTTTTGTTTTGTTTTTTTCTCTTCTGGACTCTTGAAGATTTTTTTTAGTTTGATTTTTCTGGATTTTGATTATGCTATACTATACCTCAGTGATTTTTTTATAATTAAAAAAACATACTTGTATTTTTATTTACTTTTTAAATACTTTTTAGAATCTCTTTTTATTTATTATTGGATAGAGACATAGAGAAATTGAGAGGGTAGGGGGAGATAGAGAGGGTAAGATGTAGACATCTGCAGCTCTGCTCCACTCTTGAAGCTTTCCTCCTGTAGGTGGGGACCAGGGGCTTGGACCCGGGTCCTTGCTCACTGTAATGCATGCTCTTAACCAGGTGCGCCACCGTCTGGCCTCTGTTTTTACGGCATTGACCTTAAACTTCCTGGACCAGTAGTTATAATGGTCAGCATTAATTAGGGGGAAATTCTCAGCCATTGTTGTTCCAAATATATCTTCAGTCCCTTTCCTCTTCTTGTTTTAATGGTCTTATCACACATATGTCATACCTTTTATAATTTCCTCACAGTTTTTCAATTTTATTCCACTTTTCAACCCCATTTTCCTGCCTGTGTGTCAGATTTGGATGTTTCTGTTGACTTGTCCTTAAGCTCAGAGATTCATTCCTTCTTTAGTGTAGTGTTAAGGAGCCCACCAAAGGCATTCTTTGCTTCTTTTATGGTGTTTTTTTTTTTTTATCTCTAACTACTCATTTTGATCCTTTTTTTTTTAGTATTCCTCTCTCAAGTTAGACTACCTCTGCTGTCTACTTTTTTCTTTTTTAAAAAATTCTGTTAGTAATGTAATATTGATTTACAAAATTATTTGTTAACAGGATATAATTCCACACCATTTGTTGTCTACTTTTCCCATTACTATCCTTAGCATATTTATAATACTTGTATTAAAATCCTCATCTGGTCATCTGACATTCCTGCCATATCTGACTTTGGCTCTAGTGTTTGTTCTGTCTCTTCAGGCTGTGTTTATCTGCCTTATAGTATATCTTGTAATTTTCTGTTGGTAGCTAGGTGTGGTGTTCTGGGTAAATGGAGCTTCAGTGAAGTGAACTCTGCTAGCATGGTAACAAGGCATGGGGGCAGGGAAAGGAGGACTGTGTTCTATGCTTAAGTCTCAATCTTGGGGAACCTATGTCCTTAGATTGTGAACTTCACCAGTACTTCTCAGTTTTCTGCCCTCTCTTAGGCAGGAGAGGAAGGCTGGAGTGAACTGGAGTATGGTAGTCCCTTTCTCCTAGGTATGGTAGATTCTGCTGAGACCTATTAGATGAGGCTCTGGTAAAGAGTAGTCTTTCTTGAGGACAGACCTTGTTAACAAATCTAGAATGCTCTGGTGTATTTCCAAATGGTTGTTTCCCTTTCCTCCTCTGAAGTGCTGGGGGAATTTTCCACCTATCTTTACTGTGAGAACTTAGTAGCACTCCTGGAAGAAAACTCACAAATGCGTGGGTGTGATCCCCAATGACTTGACCCCCCCAGTTGTCATTGTTTGTTTATTTGTTTTTTTTTTACTCATATTTGTTAGTACTGAGTCCCTACAAGACTCACTGCAGTAAACGTTGGAGTGGATATAATTTTTAATTAAATTAAATTAATTAATTAATTAATATTTTGCCTCAGGATTATCAAGGTCACTGCTCAGCTCTGACTATGGTGGTGTGAAGCATTGAACCTGGGACTCCAGCGCCTCAGGCATGAGGTTCTATTTGTATAACCATTGTGCTGTCTCCTCTAATTGAATTGGTTTGTTTTTGTTTTCCTTGCTGTTGGAATGGTTCTTCAAAGACACTTCTGAAGCAAAAATTGTACAGTGTTCTGCCAATGTTTTCTTCTATGTATTTGATGGTTTCTGGTCTCAAGGTTGTGTCTTTGATCTGTTTGGAGTTGACTTTTGTGCATGGTGATATATGGTAGACCTAGTTCATTCTTTTGCACATTTTAACTAAAATGGGCGGGTATCTTCGCCCACCCTGTCCAACGCTTGACGTCTCGTCACCCAATCTGGTCCCCTATGCCTACACTGAACTTCTCTGTTCCAGTCTCTTGGAAACAGAGTTGGCAGTCAGCTGAGGTAAAGAACAAACACCTCATCACAGACCCCTGCAAGCGTCAACCCGGCTTTGACCTAGAACGTTATGATTGGGCCCTCCTCAATCGCTATCGAACAGGCCATGGCCGGTGCGCCACTATGTTCCATCGCTGGGGAGCCAGAGACGACCCGAACTGCCCCTGCGGCTCCAGACAGACTATGACCCACATAGTCAACGACTGCCACCTCTCCAGATTCAAAGGAGGTCTCGAAACTTTACGTCAGGCTCAACCTGACGCTGTTGACTGGCTACGGAAGAAGGGCAAACGCTAGAAGAAGAAGAACTAAAATTCCCTACATCATTTGTTGAAGAGACTCTCCTTTCTCTATTGACCAGTCCCCTTGTCAAAAATTAGTTGTCCTTAGGTGTGGGAGTTAATGTCTAGGTTCTCAGTTCTGTTCCATTGATCTGTATGTCTATTTTTATTCCAGTGCCAGTCTTTTTAATTTTTTTAATAGTAGCCTCAGTGTACAATTTGACATCAGGAAGCATGATGCTTCTGTTTTTGCTCTTTTTTCCCCCACTCAGGATTACCTTTGGCAATTATGAATATTTTCTGGTTCTAGATAATCTTCTTTTTTAAAAAAATATTTATTTACTTATTCTCTTTTGTTGTCCTTGTTGTTTTATTATTGTAGTTATTATTGTTGTCATTGTTGTTGAATAGGACAGAGAGAAACAGAGAGGGGAGGCAAAGACAGAGAGGGGGAGAGAAAGAGAGACACCTGCAGACCTGCTTCACTGCTTGTGAAGCGACCCCCCTGCAGGTGGGGAGCCAGGGGCTTGAACTGGGATCCTTTTGCCGGTCCTTGCGCTTTGTGCCACATGTGCTTAACCTGCCTGCTGTGCTACCGCCCGACTCCCTAGATAAACTTCTATAGCTTTCATTTTATTCTGGTAAAAAAAAATTGTCGAACCTTGATAGAGATTGCATTGTCTATATATGACTCTGGGTAGGATTGTCACATAACAATATTAATTCTTCTATGTTATTAGCAAGGACTATCTTTTCATTTTTTGAATATTTTTTCATTTCCTTAAATATTGGCTCATAATTCTCAGGGTGTAAGTCTCTCACCTCCTTTGTTAAGATGATTCCCTTTTCAAATGCTTACCAAGAAGTAGAATTGCTGGGTATAAGGTAGCACTGTTTTTAGCTTCTTGAGGAAACTCAGTTCACATTTATTTTTATTATTGGATAAAGACAGAGAGAAATTGAGAGGGGAGAGGGAGATAGAGACGGAGAGTGACAGAGAGACACATGGAGCCCTGCTTGACCACTTGTGAAGCTTTGCCCCTACAGGTGGGGACCAGGGGCTTGAACCTGGCTTCTTGCCCACTGTAATGTGTGTGTTTAACCAGGTGCATCACCACCTGGCCCCTCCAGTTTACATTTATACCAACAGTGCATCTTAGTCATCTGTTTGTTCTCTTTGGAGACGTGTCAGTTCATACCTTCTCCCCATTAAAATAACAGTTAATTTATATTTTTAATTTAATTATTATGTATTATTATTATTATTATTAACTTCTTTATTGGGGAATTAATGGTTTACATTCAACAGTAAATACAATAGTTAGCACATGCATAACATTCCCCAGTTTCCCATATAACAATGCAACCCCTACTAGGTCCTCTATCATCCTTCATGGACCTGTATTCTCCCCACCCACCCACCCCAGAGTCTTTTACTTTGGTGTGATATGTCAAGTCCATTTCAGGTTCTACTTGTGTTTTCTTTTCTGATCTTGTTTTTCAGCTTCTGCCTGAGAGTGAGATCATTCCACATTCATCCTTCTACTTCTGACTTATTTCACTCAACATGATTTTTTCAAGGTCCATCCAAGATCAGCTGAAAACAGTGAAGTCATCATTTTTTACAGCTGAGTAGTATTCCATTGTGTATATATACCACAACTTGCTCAGCCACTCATCTGTTGTTGGACACCTGGGTTGCTTCCAGGTTTTGGCTATTACAAATTGTGCTGCCAAGAACATATGTGTACACAGGTCTTTTTGGATGGATGTGTTGGGTTCCTTAGGATATATCCCCAGGAGGGGAATTGCAGGGTCATAGGGTAGGTCCATTTCTAGCCTTCTGAGAGTTCTCTAGACTGTTCTCCACAGAGGTTTGACCAATTGACATTCCCACCAGCAGTGTAGGAGGGTTCCATTGACCCCACACCCTCTCCAGCATTTGCTGCTGTTACCTTTTCTGATGTATGACATTCTCACAGGAGTGAAGTGGTATCTCATTGTCTTGATTTGCATTTCTCTGACAATCAGAGACTTGGAGCATTTTTTCATGTGTTTCTCAGCCTTTTGGATCTCTTCTGTGGTGAAGATTCTGTCCATGTCCTCCCCCCATTTTTGGATGGGGTTGTTTGTTGTCTTGTTGTTGAGTTTGGCAAGCTCTTTATATATGTTGGTTATTAAACTCTTATTTGATATATGGCATGTAAAGATCTTCTCCCATTCTGTGAGGGGTCTCTTGGTTTGGGTAGTGGTTTCTTTTGCTGTGAAGAAGCTTTTTAATTTGATGTAGTCCCATAGGTTTATACTTGCCTTAGTCTTCTTTGTAATTGGATTCGTTTCACTGAAGATGTCTTTAAAATTTATGCGGAAAAGAGTTCTGCCAATATTTTCCTCTAAGTATCTGATAGTTTGTGGTCTAACATCCAAATCCTTGATCTACCTGGAATTTACTTTTGTATTTGGTGAAATACAGTGGTTCAGTTTCATTCTTCTGCATGTTTCAACCCATTTTTTTCCAACACCATTTGTTGAAGAGACTCTGCTTTCCCCATTTAATAGTCAGGGCACCTTTGTCAAAGATTAGATGTCCATAGGTGTGGGGCCTCACTTCTGGGCTCTCAATTCTATTCCACTGGTCAGTGTGTCTATTCATGTTCCAGTACCAAGCAGTTTTGATGACAATGGCCCTATAATACAGTTTGAAATCTGGGAGTGTGATGCCTTCGGTTCTGTTCTTTTTTCTCAAGATTGTTTTGGCAATTCTAGGTCTTTTCTGGTTTCAGATAAACATTTGTAGCATTTTTTTCTATTCTCCTAAAAACTGTGCTTGGGATCTTGATGGGGATAGCATTAAATTTGTAGATGGCTCTGGGTAGTATATTCATTTTGATAATGTTAATTCTTCCAACCTATGAACATGGAATATCTTTCCACTTCTTTGTGTCTTTTTCAATTTCTTTGAGTAGTGACTCATAATTTTCAGTATACAAGTCTTTCACTTCTTTGGTTAGATTTACTCCTAGATATTTTATTGTTTTGTTGCTATAGTAAAAGGAATTAATTTCTGGATTTCAATTTCTTCTAACTTAGTGTTTGCATAGAGGAATGCCACTGACTTTTGAATGTTAATTTTATAGCCTGACACCTTACTGTATTGCCTGATGATTTCCAAAAGCTTCTTGTTGGATTCCTTAGGTTTTTCCATGTATACTATCATGTCATCTGCAAATAGGGAGAGTTTGACTTCTTCTCTTCCAATCTGTATCCCTTTAATTCCTTGCTCCTGCCTCATTGCTATGGCATTTAGACTATATTGGTCTTCCTTATTCATGTATTTGGAATGCCTTTTTATGTCTTCTACTATGTCTTTCAATAATGTGTTATAATTTTCATTATATAGGTCTTTTACCTCATTTGTTAAATGAGATGCCTTTAGAAAAAGAATTTATTTTATGAGGCAGAATAAGATCACAGTACTACTCCATCATATTCAGTATTGGAGATTTCATTCACCAACAGATAATGTGCCCTACTCATTGGGCCACCTCTGTGGCCAGAAACAAGTTTTTTTTTTAAAAAAAAATATACTTAAATTAGTAAGACTGGGGGTCAGGCACACCTCGTTAAGTGCACATATTACCATGCACAATGGCCCAGGTTCAAGCCTCTAGTCTCCACCTATCAGAGAGAAGTTTCATGAGAGATGAAGCAGTGTGGCAGATGTTTCTCTGTCTCTTTTTGCGTTCCCTTTCTGTCTCAATTTCTCACTGGCCTATCAAGTAAAATGAATACAGTCTACAAATACTTGAAAAAAATTAGCAAGAATGTTTTCTACTTCCCTGACATGTACCTGTATAGTGTCTGACTATGTCATCATAATGGTCCCTGAGGTAGGTGATATGTCATAATGGAACATGAGGCAAGTGAAAGCTTAACACCACAGCAGCCTCTCAGTAGTGAGCAGGTCCTGGACATCCACCCTCCAGTCCATCAGAGCCCCCAACTACCTGGGCTTCTACTGTCTTTGGCAACTCCACCCTTTAATAGTACATCATCATGCATTGCCCTGTAAGTATATGCCTGACTTTTCAATAGACTGAAGGTCTTTTTTTTTTTTTTTTTTCTGCTTCTTCTTCTAGCATTTGCCCTTCTTCCGTATCCAGTCAACAGCGTCAGGTTGAGCCTGATGTAAAGTTTCGAGACCTCCTTTGAATCTGGAGAGGTGGCAGTCATTGACTATGTGGGTCATAGTCTTTCTGGAGCCGCAGGGGCAGTTCGGGTCGTCTCTGGCTCCCCAGCGATGGAACATAGCGGCGCACCGGCCATGGCCTATTCGATAGCGATTGAGGAGGGCCCAATCATAACGTTCTAGGTCAAAGCCGGGTTGACGCTTGCAGGGGTCTGTGATGAGGTGTTTGTTCTTTACCTCAGCTGACTGCCAACTCTGTTTCCAAGAGACTGGAACAGAGAAGTTCAGTGTAGGCATAGGAGACCAGATTGGATGACGAGACGTCAAGCGTTGGACAGGGTGGGGGAAGATATCCACGTATATTGGCAGGTCCCGTCGAGCGTAGACGTGGGAAATGAACTTAGATGATGCCGCATCCCGACGAATATCTGGCGGGGCGATGTTGCTAAGAACTGGTAGCCATGGAACCGGGGTGGAACGGATGGTTCCAGAAATTATTTTTTCTGCTAAGGATGCTTTACCACCGTTTTGGGATGCCTTGTTTATTATTTATTTATTTTATAAGGTTTTATTTATTTATTTAAATCTTTATTTATTGGATAGAAACAGCCAGAAATTGAAAGAGAAGGGGAGATAGAGAGGGGGAGAAACAGACACTTGTAGACTTTCTTCACCACTTGTGAAGCTTTCCCCCTGCAGGTGGGGACTGGGGGCTCAAACCCACGGGTCCTTGTACATTGTAACATGTGCTAAACCAGGTATGCCACTGCCTTATCCATGTTTAGTGTCTCACTCTCTAAACAGAGTGGAACTCCCAGTGGGCAGTTTGGCATTTTGTACAGTGAAGGCAACCAGTAGAATAAAAAAAAAATTTTGTGTGAATTAATAATGAATGACAAGATTGTTGGATAAGAGGGGTACAATTCCATACATTTCCTACCACAAGAACAATCAGTAGATTTTTATTGAATGAATTAGGAGATAGGAGAGAAAACATGATAACATGTTGGCTTGTTTATCTGTAGGAATTTGAAATGAAGGTTGTAGCTGCCTCCAAAAAAGACTGGGGAATGGGATGTGGCCCTAGAACTGAGAAATTGAGGCCCTGTACTTTCGTGGTTTCGCTGAATGGACTGAATTTATCACTTCTAATACTGACGAGCTTTGTGTTTCCCGTTAATTTCTTCACCTTTCACTTTTCTCTTGGGATTGTTTACTCTGTCACCTTATATCTTTATTAAAGAACATTTTTACAGCCAATGAAATAGCTCACTTGTATAGTGTGCTGCTTTGCCATGTGCGTGACCCAGGTTTGAGCCTGGCCCTCACTTCTTTGCTAGAAGTTTCAGTGCTGTGATCTCTTTCACTGTCACTCTCTCTTATCAATCAATCAATCAATCAATCAATCAATCCATTTTAAACAACTGCTTAAAAATTGTGTTTTCAGACTTTTCCTTAAAGGTCTGATAAAAATGGGACTTAAAATAATAATCTTTTCTTTCTTTTCTTCTTTACTGTGGAATTAATGTTTTACATTCAACAGTAAATACACTAGTTTGTACATGCATAACATTGATCAGTTTTCCACACAACAGTACATCCCCTGCTAGGTCCTCTGCCATCCTGTTCCAGAACCAAAACAATAATCTTTCGCAACATTTGACATCACTAATTTACCTGACATTGAATCTCTATAACTTTCAGTAGCTGCTGTCAGTGTTCTCATCCTTGAATGGGAATTATGGTTCCTGTTAACTCACAAAGACCTTCTCAGTAGATGAAAATATTCAACATACATAAAGTCATTTTAATGGGACTGTGCAAATTCCAAGGTCCCTCCAGTTATGGGTAACTCCAAAAAGTGTGTTTGTATATTATGCAGCATAGCCAATTGTCATGCAGTCATTAAAATAGTGGACAGGATGAACCAAAGTACATTCATATTTGTGCTACTTATATTGTTAACTTGAACGAATAGGATTCTTTTTCTAGTAACTTTAATGAAAAGGCTGATGTTCTAGTTTTCCTTGAACTATCCTGACAATGACATCTCTGTTTTTGTTTCTCCTTAGGTTTTACAGAACATCTTGGACACCGAAAAAGATTATGCTAAAGAACTCCAGTCTCTTCTTGTTACGTATTTAAGACCTCTGCAGTCCCATAGCAAGTAAGGTTTTTATTTTTAAACCCTTAGCTAAATAAAGCCAGATGATGTTAGCATATGAAGTCATTACACTTATGTTACAGAATAATTGAATGTGCCCTTTAGAAGAATTTTCATAGATCACAAGTTGCTAAGAACATGGTCAAGGCAACAGGAACTGTGCAAGATGTTTCTTTGGGGGAAGCTTGGGGCTGTCTTTTTCATCATACTGTGGAAGGAATGAACAGATTTGCATTTCTGTTTGTCACTATTTGATCCTGTATGTTTTGAAAGTGATATCTGGTTTTTACCTTACAGATTAAAAAAAAAAAAGGACTTGCTGGTGTTTTTATGCAGAAAGTGGAAATTCCTGTGCTCACTCTGACCTTTGCTTGTGAGGGTTGAAGCTCTTTCCTGTACTCTCAAGAGTGCAGAGATTGTGGCATTCTATGAATGTTCAAAAAGAGCAATTCAAGTCAGCATTTCACCCAGGCAAAAGTGGTTGACAAAGAGTTGCTAATTTTTAAAAACAAAATGTTTAAACCTTATTCTGGTGGGGGGGGGGAGAGAGAGAGAACAAACTAGAGCATCGCTGTGGCACATGAGATGACAATGATCAAACTCAGGACCTCATGCTTGAGGCTGTACCTCTGTATCCAGTCTTGTGCCGTGCAAAAGAAAACTACTGACTTCATCTTCAACTCTTTCCCCCCCCCCCCAGAGCACTGCTTAGCTCTGGCTTATGGTGGTGCAGGGGATTGAACCTGAGACCTCAGAGCCTCAGGCATGAATGTCTCTTTGCATAACCGTTATGCTATCTATCCCCACCCTTTGACTATTCATCTTTTTGTGTTAATAGGCATATTTTAACAAACAGTGGCTAACTACACTCTTATGTTTTGTATTTTTAAAAAAGATTTAGTAATTACTACCATGCTTATCACCGGGGCTCAGTTCCTTCACAGTTCTGTTGCTTCTAGTGACCATTTTTTCTCTTGTTTCTTTACTCTAGATAGAGGGATGGACAGGTAGGCGTATCATGGATGATGGGTGGGTGGATAGATGCTGCAGCCCCTCTCCAGTGCTGCTGAAGCCCCCTCCCGTAGGTGTTTCCATATGGTGCTTCAGGGCTGGGAGTCATTACACAGGACAATGTGTGTGCTCGACCACCAAACCACCTGCCAGCCACTTATTTATGTATACATTGAGAGGGAGCAGAGCACTACTTGGTCTTATGGTGGCCAGGGATTGAATCTAAGACCTTATGCATGCAAGGCATGCCCTCAGCATCCTGAGCTACCATTGCAGATGCTGTGTTTATATTTTACCTTCTTGCGTTTTACTAGGAAAAAAACTTCTATGAGTCAAATACAAAAAATTTCACATTTAAGTGGTACAGGAGGTGGTGCAATGGATAAATCGTTAGACTCTCAAGCGTGAGGTTGTGAATTCAATCCCCGGAAGCATATGTTCCAGAGTGATAGCTGGTTCTATCTCTCTCCTCCTATCTTTCTCATTAATAAATAAATAAAATAAAACAAAACAAAAATTTTACATTTAAGGGGCTAGGTGGTGGTGCACCCAGTTAAGCTCAGATAGTACTAAGCACAAGGACCCACACAAGGATTTGGGTTCCAGCCCTTGGCTCCCCACCTGCAGGGAGGATGCTTCACAAGCAGAGAAGCAGGTCTGAAGGCCTCTCTGGCTCTGGCTCTCTGTCTCTCTCTCTCTCTCTCTCTCTCTCTCAGTTTTTCTTTGTCCTATCCAATAAAATTTAAAATATGGTCACCAGGAGCAGTGAATTTGTAGTGCTGGCACTGAGCCCAAGCAATAACTCTAGAAGCATAATTAATTAATTAATTAATTAATTAATATAAAATTGCATTTAGCCCATAGGATGAATACTAAAACCTCTCTATTAGCCTCAGAAAGTATTTATTTTTTGCTGGACAGTTAGTTCAACTATTGAGTTCAGGCCTAACGATATTAAAATATTCCACCGTTTTCTTTCCTTTTTCCAAATCAAGTTTCCAAACCCAGGCTAGATTTCTCACTTGGCTATTTTCCTGGCACTATGGACATCTTACTTCAGTATGAAAAGATTTTGTATCCCTGTGATTTTTGAGTTTAAGCATGACCATGAAGAAAGTGCCTTTTGTTATTATTGTGGGAAATGTGAAATGTGCTGTGAATGATATTTTCTAGAACTGAATGCAACCTCAATGAATAATTAGGTCTAGTGCCCTGGAACCATGCGTTATCCTCAGTCCCTCACAAGTTGAAAGGAATAACTCATCTGGTAGATCTTGCACCTTACCCTGTATCTGAGACCCTCAGTTTGAAACCTGGTGTCATGTGGGAGCGTCACAGACAACACTAGGGAGCTCCATGAATGTTGGGTCAGTGCTGTGGTGCCTCCAGCTTCCCTCTGTTCTTCTTTCTCTCTCTAAATTAAAAAAGAAATGGGTCTGAAGGCTTCTCAGCAGTATCTTGCATGTGGGAGGGCCTGAGTCCATTCCCTGGTGCCACAAATTCAGAAAGGCTCACTGTTGTACCCATTACATAGCCGGTAAATGGTCAGACTTAATCCTGAGGCTCCTGCCTGCAGGTGAAACACATCTTTTTTTTTTTTCCTCCAGGATTATTGCTGGGGCTCCTGGAGGCCATTTTCCCCATTTTGTTACCCTTGTTGTTACCCTTCTTCTTGTTGTTATTATTGTTGTCATTGCTATTGTTTATTGTTGGATAGGACAGAGACAAATCGAGAGAGGAGGAGAAACGGGGAGAGGGGAGTCGGGTGGTAGTGCATTGGGTTATGTGCAGGTGGTGCAAAGCACAAGGACCGGTGCAAGGATTCTGGTTCGAATCCTTGACTCCCTACCTGCAGGGGAGTTGCTTCACAGGCGGTAAAGCACGTCTGCAGGTATCTATCTTTCTCTCCCCCTCTTCTCTCCATATCTCTGTCCTATCCAACAACAACTACATCAATAACAATAAAAAACAAGGACAACAAAAGGGAATAAAGAAATAAATATTTTTTAAAAAAAGAAAGAAAGGGAGAGAGAAAGACAGACACTGGCAGACCTGCTTCACCGTCTGTGAAGCGACCCCCCCCACAACTGCACTGGTGGAGATCCGGGGGCTCAAATCTGCACTTTGAGCTATGTGCAATTAACCCGCTGCGTTGCCGCCCAGCACCCCCTCACCTCCGGCCACATCTTCTGTTTTCTGGTAGTGACAGGCATAAGAGGAGAGAGAAATTGAAGTGATAACTGAGGGAGGGGAGAAGGTAAGATTTCAAATGAAGATGAGAGTATTATGGGTCAAGAAATAGTAGAAGGCAGGGGAGATAGCATAGTGGTTATGCGAAGAGATTCTCATGCCCAAGGCTCCAAAGTTCTAGGTTCAATTCCCCACATCACCATAAGCCAGAATTCAGCAATGCTCTGGTAAAAAAAAAAAAAAAAAAAAGGAAAGAAAAAGAAAAAATGAGTAGAGAATGGGTATACTAGTGTAGCACATTCATTCAATTTCCTTCCATCTGTCAATGAAAATAAAGCTCTCATCCTGGAGCTCTGCTTCCCCAGAGCCCCACCCTACTAGGGAAAGAGAGAGACAGGCTGGGAGTATGGATCGACCAGTCAATGTCCATGTTCAGTGGGGAAGCAATTACAGAAGCCAGACCTTCCACCTTCTGCATCCCACAATGACCTTGGGTCCATACTCCCAGAGGGTTAAAGAATAGGAAAGCTATCAGGGGAGGGGAGGGGATACGGAGTTCTGGTGGTGGGAATTGTGTGGAGCTGTACCCCTCTTATCTATGGTTTTGTCAATGTTTCCTTTTTATAAATAAAAAAAAGAAAAAAGAAAGAAAAGACAACTCTCATATGTGGAAGACAAAGGATGAATCAGTCACTTTGTCTTGCATAAAATAAACCAGAAACAACACAGACCCTGTATGTCTATTGATATAGAGGAAAAATGAAAAAAAAAAAGTATGGTGATAGGCGGTGGGCTGATGATAATGGCAGTGACTGAGAAGGACCAAGAGAAAACTTTCTGGGATGATAAGAATATCAATCTGGGTGGTGGTTATAAAGCAGTGAAAAGAAGTTGAGGGTCTGGGTGGTGGCACACCTAACTGAGCACACACCTTGCAGTGTGTGAGGACTCTGGATCAAGCCCCTGGGTGCCACCTGCAGGTGGGAAGCTTCACAGGCAATGAAGCAGTGCTGTAACTCTCTCTCTCTTCCTCTCCTTCCCCCTCCCTCTCCCTCCCTCTCCCTCATTTCTCTCTGTCTCATTCCAAAATAAATAAGCATAAATCAAAAAATTAAAATATAATTTCCTCTTTTAAAAAAGATGAACATCGTTGTGGGTCTCTACAAGTACATTATACAACAATACAATTTTACTTTTTGTGAAAACAAACAAAAACCCAGGAAAACATGTTGGGTGCAAGACCTGAGGTAGAAGCTCCCCCTTCCACATAAATGCAGGACGCAGGTCTCTTCAGTTCCTATTACTTCCATCCTGTGGACCCCAACGTCATCTGAGGTCTGATCCAGAAAGAGCTAAATGCCCCTCCCCTTTGTTCCTCAAGCAGGTTTTTACTGCTGTGTTGAGGCCTTCAGCTAGGGAAGGCTGGCTGGCTAAGTTTCACTTCTGACAGCTGCTAAGGGGTTTTCCAGCATGTGGCCCAGGAGGGCATGGCGGCAGAGGAACTGGGAACTTTTGATTCTCTAGAGGTTGCTGGTAATGCTTATTCAGGTTTTCCTTCTCTTTGTCAGCAAAAATGACTATCTTGAGAATACTCTTTTCAGATTATAGTGAGGAGAAAGGACATGTAGCAGACACTGGCCTTTTAAGTAATTCTTCAGAGAAGTTTTTTGGCCCCATCTGTCCCCCAAAGTGATCAAGGGCAAGGACTGTGGAGTGTGAATGTTTCAGCTCAGGCTTTGCCTTTTCCTGCATCATAAACTCGTTGTGAAACTACGAGAGTGTTTTTGTCTAATACTTGCATGACTAGTAAGTGCTTGCTGAGTATCGCCCTTGCGTTATCTTCAAAGGGAAAGAAAAAGACATAGAGAAGGAGAGAGGGAGACGTCACAGCACTGAAATGCCTCCCGTGCCTGCCATTTTATTTGTGCGTGATGCACAGGGGTGTGGCCATGGCAATGCACACACCCTCCCAGCTGAGGCCCCTCACCTACTGTTTGCTAGGGGGAAGAATGAACGAGGAAATTCTGAGTAGGGGAGCCCTGAATAAAGTTGTTCAGTTTGCTTTGGTTTGACTCCACTCTGCTCAAAACCAAGCAAACATAACTTCTGCTCGTAAAGATTCCCCTGAGTTGATTTAAGAGCCTTATAATATTAGAGAAATCAGATTTTGCTATTTCCCTCTGTACACTATATGTGATAGCTTTTCTTTTCTTTTCTTTTTGTTTTTTTTAAGCATCTCCAGAAGAGAATACTCAAAGGTTTCCACACTCCCCCCCCCCCCCGCTATGTTGTGCTTTACCAACTAGGCACTTAGACATTATACACTTGCTATTCATCCACTTCTTGCTTTTTAAAATGCCCAAAGTACATTCATACTTGTTTTCTTTATAATCTTTATTACTGTTAAAGGAAAAAAAGAGGAGTTGAAGGACAGTTCATCTGGGAGGGTGCCTGCTTTGCTGTGTGCACGACCCAGGCTGGATACAGGACCTCTGTTGCATCAGGGGACACCTTGGTGTTGTGGTATTTTCTTTATCTTTCCCTCCCTCTGTCCATATCCAAAAAAGAGCCATGAAACGAAGAAAGAAGGGAAGGTGGGAGGAAGAATGGAAAGGCGAGCAAGGAACTAAGGAAATAAGCTTTAGAAAGTTTCAGAAAGTCAGAGTTGGTGCAAATGAGAAAACTAAAGTTAGGGCGAGGAGAAAGACAAAATGTAGAATAGACAAGAAAGACACAAATATAGAATATCATAAAAATGGCAGAGTGATGCTTTTGTCTCTCACTTTCTGTTGGTTCTCTTTCTCTCCCTCTCTTCGTTCTTCTCTCCCTCCCTTCTTATACATAAAAAAAAAATCCCCAAAGTTAAAAATCAGGAATTACTCTCCATGTCCCACTTACCAGTTACTAGTGAACTGTCAACCAAGTAGACAAAAGATAGATAACTTGAGCTATCTTCATGTTCTAGTCATTGAAACCACAACTTTGTTTTTCAGTCTGAGTACTGTGGAGTTTACATCTTTATTGGGAAACTTCGAGGAAGTCTGTACATTTCAACAAACTCTCTGTCAAGCCTTGGAAGACTGTTCAAAGTAAGTGCCGCATGTTGCCCTTAGTGTAAGTAGCAGTCCTGTTGTGTGTGATTTGACTTTCTTTTAACTGCCATCTCAGACTGGGGCACATTTATATTTGTGCACTTGTTATGATTTTGATAAATTGTCCCAGAACACAGAAAACGCACTATGTGATAGAGTTCATAATATCACACCACAAGTCATATGCCAGGGCTCTATATCTAGCAGAATATTTCTGAATTTATATAATAAACATAAATGTCACCACATATTAATACCAAAATCAATAGAAGTTCATGTAAAATCATTCATATAAAAATCATACAATATACTAGTCAAACACCTGTATATCAGTATAAAACAAAGGGTTAATGGACTGGATGATACTTTTGACTTTGATTCAGTTTGATATTTCCTTCTGTGCATCGCAAATTACTTGTGAAAGCTCTTGAGTTTATTCACTCAGGTTCACAAGACTGCTGTTCTCTTTGAATCATTCCTGGGACAGTGTTTATTACTATCTTTACTTATTTATTTATTTTGGATGGAGACTGAGAAAAATTAAGAGGAGAGGGGAGGGGGAGAGAGACAGACAGACAGACAGACACCTGGAATCCTGCTTCACCACTTGTGAAACTGCCACCCTGCAGGTGGGGATTGGGGCTTGTATTCTAGTCCCCTTGCAGTGTCATGTGTGTGCTCAATCCAGTGCGTCCCATACCGGCCTCTGTCATTTATTAACCGTTGAGACTCACAGTAATGAACCACATCACTTGTTTGATGGCTAGATTGTAGAGATGCTTTCCTCCATCCTACAAAGTGAGCTCTAATGATCACTAGACACTGCATTTTCATAGCAAGAGTAATTGTCCAAGCAGCACATCTGGGAGAAGTTAGCACCTTTCATGGTCTAGTGGGCGATTGGGGTGAGTGTCTATTTCCTGTGTGCTGGGGGACACAGGTGGCTGTCCAGGAACAGCAATACAAGGCTACCACACTGCTCATGGGGAAAGAGATTTAGGACATAGAAAGATAGTCACCAAACAGGAGGCCAGGTGGTGGCACACCTGAGTAAGTACACACATTACAGTGGACAAGAAGCCAGGTTCAAGCCCCTGGTCCCCACCTGCAGGGGACAAGCTTCACAAATGGTGAAGCAGGGCTGCAAGTGTCTCTCTCTCTTTTTCTCTCTATCTCCCCCTCCCCTCTCAATTTATCTCTGTTTCTATCTAATAATAAAAAATAAAAAAGATGGGGGCAGATAGTTCAAGCTAGGTTTATACCCTTGTTTTTAATGTTATTTTATTTTATTTTTACTTTTACTTATTTACTATTGGATGGGCCCCATTTGTAATCTTTGTTTTTCATTTTCTAGAGAAACATCTGGAAGATACTTCAAAGAACATGCCAAAATTGCTATAATAGATAGCTATGACTCATGGCATTCTGAGCAATTTTTCTTTGATTTCATTTTTTTTTTTTTTGCATATTTTTACCGGAGTACTGCTCAGTTTTGACTTATGATGGTGCAGGAGGTTGAACCTGGAAGCTCAGAGCCTCAGACATTATTCTTTTCTTTCTTTCTTTCTTTCTTTCTTTCTTTCTTTCTTTCTTTCTTTCTTTTTTTCTTTCTTTCTTCCTTCCTTCCTTCCTTTCTTTCTTCCTTTCTTTCTTTCTTTTTTTCTTTCTTTCATTCTTTCTGTTACCAGAGCACTCACTGTTCAGCTCTGGCTTATGGTGATATGGGGGGATTGAACCTGGGACTTTGGAGCCTCAGG
This sequence comes from Erinaceus europaeus, assembly GCF_950295315.1. NCBI lineage: Eukaryota > Metazoa > Chordata > Mammalia > Eulipotyphla > Erinaceidae > Erinaceus > Erinaceus europaeus. The sequence continues at coordinate 21,268,546 of NC_080185.1, forward strand.
CATGAGAATGTTTTGCATAACCATTATGCTGTCTACCCTCTTCCTTTAATTTTAGGTAGGAACAAAGAGCCAGAGAGACAAACAGTGAAAGAGACCACAGCACCAAAAGTTCCTTCAGTGTGAAGGGGGCCTGGATTATACATGGGTCTCACATATAACAAAATAGCACACTATCTCAGTGAGGTATTTCTCTGGCCCCTGAGCGAGGTGTCTTTCTTTCTTTCTTTCTTTCTTTCTTTCTTTCTTTCTTTCTCCCTTCCTTCTCTCTCTCTCTCTCTCTTTCTTTTTCTCACTCTCCAGATTTTTCTTTCCTTTTCTTTTTCTGCCTTTAGTGTTATCACTGGGACTCAGTGCTGGCACTGCGAATCCACCTCCATCAGCGGCCATTTCTCCCCTCCCCCATTTTATTTAATAGGACAGAGAAGAGATGAAGAGAGAGAGGGAGAGAGAAAGATAGACACCTGAAGGCCTACTTCACCATTCATGAATTGTTCCCCCTGAAAGTGGGGAGGGGGCTCAAACATGGGTCCTTCCTCACAGTAATGTGTGCTCTTAACTGGGTGCTCCACCACCCAGCCCCCTGATTTTTCTACAAATAAAACCAGGTGGTTTGGAATGAGACAACAACAAACTAATTTAAAAAGTCTTAAGGCCACCATGTTTTGCAACATCTAGCGCCTTGTGATGTGTCATGTTTGGACTTGGTTTTAGTTGTTTCGCCTGTCTTTTAAACTTCATAAAATTAAATAAGTATGGTTTTAATGTGCCCAGCTGCAATTGAATATTATAGTTTAAGTAGGATCTTATTAACAAAGCACACATATTACAATGCGCAAGAACCTGGATTCTAGCCCCAGATCCCCACCTTCAAGGGGAAAGCTTTGTGAGTGGCCAAGCAGGGCTGCAGGTGTCTCTCTTTCTCTCAATTTCTTTCTCTCCGCCTTCTTTTCAATTTGTGGCTGTCTCTATCTAATAAATAAAGATAATAATAAAAATAAATTTTCTTTTAAAATAAAAAATTAAAGCCCCAACCTATCAATTCCATCTATGTATTTGACTCCGAATATTGGACGTATGTTTGGTGGGTAGAGTTTAAAGCAGTAGTCAGGAACTTGCACTTGTTGAATAAAATGATCATTATAGCATAGCTTCTCCTTTACGTTTGGCAAATGAATTCAAAGGGCTTGCACGTTTTCAGGTTTAATTGTAATCATCTTTCTTTATCCCTGATTTTTGGTTAAAAGTGTTTCAAATGTTTTACTTACAGGTTTCCAGAAAACCAGCACAAAGTAGGAGGGTGTTTACTAAACCTCATGTCTCACTTTAAGTCCATGTATCTGGCCTACTGTGCAAATCATCCTTCGGCTGTAAATGTACTTACTCAGCACAGGTAAATTAACATTTTCCTACAAAGTTGTTTTGCAAAGAGACCCTTTCCTGGGGCTGCCCTATTTGAAATCCAGGGTGTCTGGTTGAATGCTTGGTCCAACTAGTTGTTGAGTAGAAGTGAACAGTGAAAAGGTGGGTGGTGTCTTCCTTTGTGGGATCATATAATTTTGAGGGCAAATTAGACAGGAAATTGCATGTTATAAACACACTGTGTTCCATAATGGATGTTGTTCTCATAATAGAATTCTGTCTTGAATCCAGTGTTTTAGCCCTCTTCTGACCCAGTGATTTTTTTTTTAACAAACTATTATTTCAGACTGCTTACACAATTTAAGCCCAAGGTCTGAATTCAATCAGTTTACAAATTTGATACATTAAATACTTAGACTGAAGAAATATGTAGTCAGATTAAAATGTAGGCAGTTATAGAACTTGAAATATTCAATGACTTTTCCCTAGCTTATTGAATTAGTAATGAATTGTAAGTTAATGAGAATTTCACACCACTCTCACCACCTAATAACCTGACCCCAATATGGTGAACCTGAAAGCCCCTCTTCCCCTAGAGTCCTTTACTTTACTTTAGAATCCTTTCTTTATCCTTACCCCTGTTCATTCTAACAGCAATGTATCTTGGTGTCTGTAGGTCTGGGTTAATTCTGTTTGGGACTCCCTGGGATTCTTGGACCTTTGTGTCCTTTCTGTTGTTCAGAGTGGAGAAGTTTCCTTCTATTAGCTCCTATATTATTATGCTTTCTTCCTTTTCCTTTCTTTCTTCCTCTGGCAAGCTAATAAAGTGTGTATTATTTCTTTTGAGGTCATCCCATATGTCTCCATTGTTATTTTCAGTGTCTCTTAATCTCTTTTTTTAGTTATTTCACTTTTTAAAAAATAATATTTAGTACATATGTGTGTGAGAGAGTTTTTTTTTTTAACCAGAGCTTATGCTGTGGCACATAATTTGCATGTCTGAGGCACTACAGGGCCCAAGTTCAAGTCCCAGCACCACCATAAGTTAGAATTAAGTGGAGCTCTGGTCTCTACTTCTCGTAAAATAAATAAATAAATAAATAAATAAATAAATAAATACATGCTTTAAAAATAGCTAAACCCCAGAGGGATAGAGAATGAGAGGGCTATCAGGGGAGGGGATGGGATATGGAGATTGGGTGGTGGGAATTGTGTGGAGTTGTACCCCTCCTATCCTACAGTTTTGTTAATGTCTCCTTTCATAAATAAATAAATAAAATAGCTAAACTGCAGCTTAGGTGGCACAGTGGCTAGAGCATTGGACTTGAAGGCATGGGTTCCCGAGTTTAATATCTGGCATCATGTGCCAGAGTGATGTTGTGGCTGGCTCTTTCTCTCCCTCTCTCTCTCTCTCTCTCTTTCTCTCTCTCCTCTTTTGCATATTGATGGACACATAAAGCTTTAAAATGACTAAACTGCTTAGCTGTATGTCTTTTTCACGTTCTCTTCATCTGGTAGAGAAAATCTCAAGTGCTGTGGGCCAAAGGTAACTACTAACAGGGAAAAGTAAAAGGAAGCTGTGAACTGTCAGGTACTTTAAGAAAAAGGGCTTTAATAACATTGGTCTGTTGGAAAAGTCAGGATGTATATTTCTATGTTTCTCTATGCAAAAATGCATCGTGACTCTCTGGCAGCCCATTATACCAGAATAGAAATAGTGGCTGACTTATGGAAAACAGTAGACTTGTGTCTACCCTAACTGTCCTTGCGAGTTCACAGCTCCTGCTTTTGCTTTCCCACTGATTATCCATCGTGGGTACCCGCACTGGCACCTTCTTCTGGACCAGAACACAATATGATACGTTTCAAGTTGTCTTTCTTTCTGGGGATGGTCAAGGGAGATAGCAAGAACCATACTTAGACGCTCTTATGACTTATCCTGTAGACTAGATTCAGAATGGACATGGATTCTGGGGGCTGCTTTAGACTGGTAAGAACACCCATCTTGGAATCTGGTCCGGATTTAAGCTTCCAGAATCTGCCTAGAGTACAACTTGACACCAACCCTCAGAAATGATGAAGATTTGGGGTCATGTCCTGGTTTTGTAGGAACTTTATTGGCTCAATACTACTGTTATACCAGGATATTTCTCAAGAAAATTTACTTAAAGGTTGGTTTTCTTTCCCTGATCAAAGTTGGAAGCTTTTGTGGAACAGCAAATATGGCAGATGGAGTTTAAAGAAATATAAGCTGTGACTGTGAATTATTTAGGCAAGTGGCTCAACTGCTTAGAGCTAAACTATCTAGTAACACTAACCTTGTGCCAGGTACATGATAGAGAAGTTTACAAGGGAGAAACTGTTATTACCACCTCAGCTTTACTGATAAGATGTTAGAAGGCCAAGTAACCCGCCCACGAACCCAGAGCTGCTAAGTGGATGGGCCAGAATTAGAATCCAGGTCGGTCAGATTTCCAAAAACACTTTTTTAAAAAAATTAAGACATATATTTTATGTACAAAAAAGAATAATCTAAATGTGCATTTAAAGAATTACACCAAAACGAACAGGCATGTGTTCCCTCCAGCCAGCTTAGGAAAAATAAACATTGCGGTACCCTTTTCTTTCTACACTATATGCCAGCATCAGTTCCCAAATGGATCAAGAATTTATTTGTTTTTACGACTAATTTTTATTATTGGAGGATTTGACACTGGTTTACAAAATCTTAAGGTTGCAGGGTTGCCATTTCACACCTGGATGTGAAGGTGTACAAGTCACCACCCCTCCCCCTTCATCATATCTTCCCCACCCTCCTTCTTCAGCCTTCTTCTTCTAGCGTTTGCCCTTCTTCCGTAGCCAGTCAACAGCGTCAGGTTGAGCCTGATGTAAAGTTTTGAGACCTCCTTTGAATCTGGAGAGGTGGCAGTCGTTGACTATGTGGGTCTTCAGCCTTAGTGAGGTAGAAATCACGCCAGACAATTCACCCATTTAAAGCATACGGTTAAGTTATTTTCAGTAGATTCAGAGTTGTGCAACCATTACCACAATTAGTTTTAGAGCGCTGTCCTCACTCCCCATTGCCAGGCCAAGTCAACCACTCACATACTCACTGTCACTATTAGTTTTCCTGTTCTAGACATTTCCTTCAAGTGCAATCATATGACATTTCACCTTTTATGTCGGTTTTTTTTTTTCACTTTTCATAATGACTTCAAGGTCCTTACCTGTAATATTTGCCATGACATTTTTTTTCAACTTGCTCAACAACCACCCCCTTCCACCATGAAACAATGATTCCAGCATCCAGATACTGATTGCAGCTTGTTCACCAGTTTTTGGACATAAGGACTGCGGATAGCACTGCTGTGAACATTCCTGTTTAAGTCTATGTGGAAAATACGTTTTCATTTCTCTTGGCTACATACATAGGAGTGGAATTGCTAGGCCATGCGTAGGAACGCTGACTCCTTTCCAGAGTGATTGCACTAATTTATCTTCCATCAGCAATGTAAGAGGGTTCCATTTATGCCACACTGTCACTCATTTTTGCTATTATCAGTCTTTTCAATTTTAACTCTGTTGGGTTGGGGGGAGGAAGCTCATTGTGATGCTCATGATATTAATGGTTCTTGGTTATTAATGATGTTGAGTATCTATTGAGCGTTTATTGGCAATTTATTTATCTTTATATGGGGGACATGTCTAATCAGACCTTTTGTCCTTTTTATTATTTATTTAAAACATTTTTTTTTTATTATTGCACCACTCAGCTCTGGTTATTGGTGGTGCTAGGGATTAAACCTGGAATTTCTCTTGCAAGTACTGCATGCTGCCACTGCACTATCTCCCCAGTCCTCTCCATATTCTCAAAATGGGCTATTTGTTTCATTATTGAGATATAATTCACATACCACTGTTGTTAAAATTCGGAGGCTCTTGCCGGCCTGGCTTTGAGCCACCGAATTTTAACAACATACCACAGATTCCCCATTTAAAATTTTTTATTCATTATTAATAATAGGTTACAAGATGGTAAGACTACAATGTATAGTTCCACACCAAAAGTTGTGTCCTCACCCTCCTAGCTCCCAATGATAGCCATCATAGTTCTTACAAGTCATACAGTGTGTTTGTTTCTGTTTTTTTTCCTTTGACAAGTTCATGTGAATCAGATCTCTAGATTTCTTTTTTTTTTTTTTTAATTTTTTATTTAAGAAAGGATTAGTGAACAAAAGCATAAGGTAGGAGGGGTACAACTCCACACAATTCCCAACACCCAATCCCCATAACCCACCCCCTCCCCTGATAGCTTTCCCATTCTCTATCCCTCTGGGAGCATGGACCCAGGGTCGTTGAGGGATGCAGAAGGTAGAAGGTCTGGCTTCTGTAATTGCTTCCCCGCTGAACATGGGCATTGACTAGTCGGTCCATACCCCCAGTCTGCCTCTCTCTTTCCCTAGTAGGGTGTGACTCTGGGGAAGCTGAGCTCCAGGACACATTGGTGGGGTCTTCAATCCAGGGAAGCCTAGCCACCATCCTGGTGGCATCTGGAACCCGAGTAATGAAGCTGAAGGGTTGTCGTTCCACACGTGAAGTCTCTGGATATATTCTGAGGTGAAGCATGTTGAGGTAGCAATCGTTGCTTTGGTTAGGTTGTGATCGGCAGATGCAATGTTACTTGGTTTGGATTGGGAGATGCATACGGGAAAGTGGGCCCTATCCAAGGGTTCCAGGACTGGGGGAAGTAGGGGCTCTATAGTGAAGATGTGAGGTTCCTGCTGTCTTAGGGTTCAAAAAGACACTCAATAGTTAATATTATCATCACATTATTTGTTAATTGGGTTAACTTTGAAAAGTCCCTTTGTTATGGTTTGCTGGACAGTACCCAGTATCTTGTATATAGCTGTGCTATTGGAAGCTTCTAATCTACTTGGTCTAGGCTTTTGAGAGAGTCCGCATATCAAATACATAGCCTATATGTTAAAAAGATTCAGTTTGTCTTTTGAGAAACTTTGAGACATACAATTGATTTCCCCCTCATATTAATTAGCTACTGATTTATATGTCTACATTTTGCTAGGAGTGTACCTAAACACCATTCCCACCACCAAAGGACTGTGACCCATCCTTCCCGCCCACTCCCACCCCCCACTGGCCCAGGAAGCTACATGCCTACCCCTCACCACTGGGTTTTTACTTTGGTGCCCTACTTACAATTTGATCAGGTCCTGCTTTTAGTTTCCCTTTCAGATCTTCTTAGTCAGCTTCTGTTGATGAGTGGGATCATCCCATACTCATCTTTATCTTTCTGACTTAGTTCACTTAACATAATTCCTTCTAGCTCTGTCCAAGATGGGTCAGAGAAGGTGGGTTCATTGTTCTTGATAGCTGCATAGTAAGATCTCTAGATTTCATATATGAGTGAAACCATCTGGTAGTTGTCTTTTCATCTCTTTACTTATTTCTCTAAGTGTAATCATCTCCAGTTCCATCCATTTTATCCCAAAGGACACAAAATTGTCTTGTTTGAGTATATTCCATGGAATATATATCTTATAAATTCTTTAGCCAGTTATCAGTTGATGGGCATTTAGCCTGCTTCCACTCTTTGGCTATTGTGAATAATGCAGCTATGAATACAAGGGTGCATATATCCCTTTGAATTAGTGCTTGAGTGTCCACTGGATACATGCCCAAGAGTAGTATTGCTGGATCATAAGGTATTTCCATTTTTTAAATTTATTTAAGAAAGGATAAATTAACAAAACCATAGGGTAGGAGGGGTACAACTCCACACAATTCCCACCACCCAATCTCCATATCCCACCCCCTCCCCTGATAGCTTTCCCACTCTCTATCCCTCTGGGAGCATGGACCCAGGGTCATTGTGGGTTGCAGAAGGTGGAAGGTCTGGCTTCTGTAATTGCTTCCCCGCTGAACATAGGTGTTGACGGGTCGGTCCATACTCCCAGTCTGCCTCTCTCTTTCCCTAGTAGGGTGGGTCTCTGGGGAAGCGGAGCTCCAGGACACATTGGTGGGGTCTTCAGTCCAGGGAAGCCTGATGACATCTGGAACCTGGTGACTGAAAAGAGAGTTAACATACAAAGCCAAACAAATTGTTGAGCAATCATGGACCCAAAGCTTGGAATAGTGGAGAGGAAGTGTTAGGGGGGTACTCACTGCAAACTCTCTAGTGTACTTCTGCTTTCAGGTATATATTTTGCACTAGTTTATGGATACGTGTGAACATATGCTCTCTCTCACAGAAACTGGTGTATATCTAGGATTTGGGACTTTGTTAGAAAGTGAACCACCTGAGATGGAATTAGAGTATACTATGAAAGGAAAGGTCTCACCCGAATAATGAAGCTGAAGGGTTGTCATTCCACACATGAAGTTTTTGGACACAGTCTGAAGTGAAGCATGTTGAGGTGGCAATCATTGTGTTGATTAGGTTGCGATCGACAGATGCAATATTATTTGATATGGATTGGGAGAGGCATACGGGAAAGTGGGCCCTATCCAAGGGTTCCAGGACTGGGGGAAGTAGAGGCTCTATAGTGGAGATGTGAGGTTCCTGCTGTCTTAGGGTTCCAAAAGACAATGGATAGTTAATGTTATCATCACATTATTTGGTAATTGGGTTAACTTTGAAAAGTCCTTTTGTTATGGTTTGCTGTACAGTACCCAGTATCTTGTATATAGCTGTGCTATTGGTTGCTTCTGATCTACTTGGTCTAGGCTTTTGAGAGAGTCTGCATATCAAATACACAGTCTATATATTAAAAAGACTCAGTCTGTGTTTTGAAAAACTTCGAGACATACAATTAATTTTCCCCCTCTCATATTAATTAACTAGTGATTTATATGACTACATTTTACTAGGAGTATACATAAACACCATTTCCACCACCAAAAGACTGTGACCCATCCCTCCCACCCACTCCCACCCCCCACTGTCCCAGGAAGCTGCATGTCTACCCCTCACCACAGGGTTTTTACTTTGGTGCACTACTTACAATTTGATCAGGTCCTGCTTTTAGTTTCCCTTTCAGATCTTCTTCCTCAACTTCTGTGGGATCATCTCATACTCATCTTTATCTTTCTGACTTAGCTCACTTAACATAATTCCTTCTAGCTCTGTCCAAGATGGGTCAGAGAAGGTGAGTTCATTGTTCTTGATAGCTACATAGTAGGTACTTCCATTTTTATCTGTTTTAGGACTGTCTGTACAGTCTTCCAAAGGGGCTGTACCTGTTTGCATTCCCGCCATCAGTGAAGCAGAGTTCCCTTTTTCTCCACAACCTCTCCAACACCTATCATTTCCTGGTTTGTTGATGGAGGCCATTCTCTCAGGTCTGAGATGGAACTCAGTGTAGTTTTAATTTGCATTTCTCTAATGATGAGTGGAGAAACTCTCCATTAAAGCGCATTCTAAAGTGCAGAATTCAGTAGTAGTTAGTATATTCATCAACGTTGTCCAGCTGCCACCACCACCAAGTCGCAGAACATTTTCATTATCCCCCAAAGCAGCTTATGCCCATAACAGTCACTCTCCATTTTTCTTGTGACTGATGAGGTTGAAATTCCATGTGTTTATTGACTGTTTCAGTGTTTTCTCTGGAACTAAGTCTATTCAAATCCTTTGTCAATGTTAGTTAGCTCATTCATCTTTTCAGTGCTGAGTCGTTCCAGTTCATTCAATTTATTTTTATGTAATTAAAAATAGTGAGTTACAGTTGAAACAAAGAAATTGAAATGGGTGGCCTTTTCCATCCCCACCTCTCTATTTGATAGGGCAGAGAGAAATTGAGAGGGGAGGCAGGTTAGGAAGAGAGAAAAAAAGACAACCTGTAGCCCTGTTTCACTGCTCATGAAGCCTCCTCCTGAGGGTGGGGGGTCAGAGGTTTGAACCCAGGTCCTTGAGCATGGTAACATGTGCACTCAACTTGGTGCACTACCGTCTGGTTCCTAGGACCTACTTTTTAAAAATTAATTAATTTATTTATTCCCTTTTGTTGCCCTTGTTGTTTTATATTGTTGTAGTTATTATTGTTGTTGTTATTGATGTCGTCGTCGTTAGATAGGACAGAGAGAAATGGAGAGAGGAGGTGAAGACAGAGAGGGGGAGAGAAAGATAGACACCTGCAGACCTGCTTCACCACTTGTGAAGTGACTCCCCTGCAGGTAGGGAGCTGGGGGTTCGAATCAGGATCCTTACATCGGTCCTTGCACTTTGTACCACTTAACCTGCTGCGCTACGGCCTAACTCCCAGGACCTACTTAAAAAAAAAAAATTATCTTTACTTATTTTTGGATAGAGACAGCCAGAAATTGAGAGGAGGAGGGGGGATAGAGAGAGACAGAGAGACACCTGTAGCACTGCTTCACCACTTGTAAAGCTTTATCCCCGCAGGTGGGGACCAGGGGCTGGAACCTGGGTCCTTGTGCACTGTAATATGTGCGTTCAACCAGGTGCGCGATCAACTGGCCCCCTACATTTTTAATTATAGCTCTTCGAGGTGTACATTAATATTGCTTATTTGAGATCTTCTTAATGTATGCCTGCCTTCCTCTAGACTTCTTAGTGTTACTTTTGCTGCATCTTATAATCTCTGAAATGTTTTTCTTTATTGTCTCAAGATATTATCTAATCTTTTTTAAAGATTTTATTTATAAAATAGAAATATTGACAAAACTATAGGATAAGAGGGTTACAATTCCACACAATTCTCACCAACAAAACTCCATATCCTATCCCCTTCCCTAATAGCTTTCTTATTCTTTATCCCTCTGGGAGTATGGATCCAGGGTCATTATGGGGTGCAGAAGGTGGAAGGTCTGGCTTCTATAATTGCTTCCCTGCTGAATGTGGGCATTGACAGGTCGATCCATACTCCCAGCCTGTCTCTTTTGTTCCCTAGTGGGACGGGCTCTGGGGAATCGGAACTCCAGGACACATTGGTGGGGTTGTCTGTCCAGGGAAGTCTAATCTTTTATGATTTCTTCTTTAACTCATTGCTTTTTCAATGACATGTTTAATTTTGATGTGGATTTCTGCCGTTTCATTCCACCGTGGCCAGGAAGTATACGTGATATGATCGTAATATTTTAAAATGTTTTGTGCTTTGTTCAATACTTATTTTTCAAGTCTCCTAACTAGGTGTTATTTCCATTACTGATAGTGGGGTGTTGAAACCATCTGCTATAAGTATATGGCTATCTGTTTTTCCTTCAACTCTATAAAAAGTTTGTATGGTCAATTCCCTTGGAGAGCAAACCTTTGTAATTGAAAATCTTCTGAGAATATTCTAAAATGCTTACTTTGCTCTTCCCCTCTGAAACAGAAGGGGGATTTTTCTCTGAGCTTTATCATAAGAACCTGGGAGCAACCCAGGTCTCCCAACAACAGATGAGAGGCTGAGAAAGTTTTAGAAAGTTGTGGTATATATACACAATGGGATACTACTTAGCTATTAAAGATGATGAATTTCATTTCTTCCCCTCATCTTGGATGGAGCTTGAAGGAATCATGTTCAGTGAGATAAGTCAGAAAGAGAAGGATGAGTATGGTGTAATCTCACTCATAGACAGAAGCTGAGAAATAAAAACAGAAGAGGAAACACGAAGTAGAATTTGTACGAGGTTTGGTGGATTGTGCCAAAGTAAAGGCCTCTGGGGGGAGGGTGAAGGATGGGGGTTTTAGGTCCTGGTGCATGATGGTGGAGGAGAGGAGGACCTAGGCTGGGGGTGAGAGTATTTTGCTCCTAACATAGCTTTATTTCCACTTTTGTTTCTCCTGTTATGCTATCATCACATATACTACTCATGTACGTTTGTATGTGATATATTGGGTTTTTAGTATTTTTATTTATTTATTTATTATTGGATAGAGACACAGAGAAATTGAGAGGGGAAGGGGGAGATAAAGAAGGAGAGAGACTGGGGGAAGTAATGTTCAGCGGGGAAGCAATTACAGAAGCCAGACCTTCTACCTTCTGCAACCCTCAATGACCCTGGGTCCATGCTCCCAGAGGGATAGAGAATGGGAAAGCTATCATGGGAGGGGGTGGGTTAAGGAGATTGGGTGGTGGGAATTGTGTGGAGTTGTACCCCTCCTACCCTATGGTTTTGTTCGTTAATCCTTTCTTAAATAAAAAATTTAAAAATAATAATAAATTAATTAAATAAATTAAAATAAAATAACAAAAAAAAAAGAAGGAGAGAGACATCTGCAGCCCTGCTTCACCACTCATGAAGCTTTCCCCCTGCAGGTGGGGACCAGGGGCTTGAACCTGGGTCTGTACACACTGTAATATGTGCGTTTAACTAGGTGTGCCATCACCTGGCCCTTGTGATATACTATTGTACATTATAACATTCAATCAGACATTATCATAATTGATATTTAATACACTTTAAGGCCTGTAAATGGAAGTGCAAAAAAGAACAATGGTACACTTTTTGCATTTGCCATTTTAACATTCTTTTTTGATATCAGCATTCTCACCACTTCTTCTTCTAGCGTTTGCCCTTCTTCCGTAGCCAGTCAACAGCGTCAACAGCGTCAGGTTGAGCCTGATGTAAAGTTTCGAGACCTCCTTTGAATCTGGAGAGGTGGCAGTCGTTCACCACTTATTTTTCTTTGCTCCTCGTGGTGGATTTGAGATAGCTTATGGTATTATACCGCTATTCCAATAGAGCAGTGTCTCCACACTCTACATCATGCTGTTGTAAACTCTATCACTTTTGTAGACATTAGAGGCTCAGCAATATTCAATTCTTTAGTTTCTGTTAAGAGAGTGAGGAAATTTGTGTCTGTATTGCTTTTCAAATGATGTTATAGTTACTTTTACTGTGCTCTATGTTTTTATGTGCACATATGAATTTACACATGGATTTGCTTTTATCCTGTAACTTTAGCAGTTCTCATAAGATGGGCATTCTAGTAAAGAATTCTCTTTGCTTTTATTCCATTTTCATTTTCCAAAGACATTTGGATGGATAGAACTCCCGAGTGAGTTTTGTTTCTATGATTACTGATCTTATTTTTGCCTCCCCCATTGTGGTGAAAATAAAAAGGTGGTAATGTATTCCTTAGCATGTTATTTTTCTCTTCCTCTTTTCAAGATTTTTCTCTCAGCATTTTTACTTCAATTTTTTTTTTTTTTTTGCGTGTGTATGAATCTCTGCATTTTCATACTTAAAATGCATCCAGCTTCCTGGGTGTATGGGTTAACATGTCCCACAAGTTTTGGAAGTTTTCTGTGGTTCTTTCTTTGAATTTTATCTGTTCCACTTTCTCCTCTTTTTGGGGTACTTTCATCATGTGTATGCTGCTTTGCTTAATGATGTCCCACATGTCTTTGAGGTTTTGTTAATTTTTTAAAATTTCTTTCCTTTTTTTTCATAAGCCAGAGCTGAGTAGCACTCTGGTAAAAAAAAACAAAAAAAACAAAAAACCTAAAATGGGGGGGGGTGTCTGGCAAGGGAAATAAACTTAAAAAAACATATTTATTTACTAATAAGAGAGGGAGGGGTGGAGAGGGAGAGGGAGGGGTGGAGAGGGAGAGGGAGAGGGAGAGGGAGGGGTGGAGAGGGAGAGGGAGAGGGAGGGGTGGAGAGGGAGAGGGAGGGGTGGAGAGGGAGAGGGAGAGGGAGGGATGGAGAGGGAGAGGGAGAGGGAGAGGGAGGGGTGGAGAGGGAGAGGGAGAGGGAGAGGGAGGGATGGAGAGGGAGAGGGAGAGGGAGAGGGAGAGGGAGAGGGAGAGGGAGATCTAACCATCTAGAGATCAAACCAGAGTCAGCATGCTTTAGAGTCTAATTCTTTAGCCACTGTGCCACCTCCTGGGCTGCCACTTTAAACTTTTTATCACTTTCATATTGTCTCACGTTACAGCTCTGCCACTTAGAAGCTGTGTTCCTGACTCAAGGTGATTCGTTCAACTTCTAAGCCTTCTGTCTCCTCATTTGTAAAAGAGAGAAAAATACCGCCAGCCTTGCAGAGTTGGTGTGAGGATTCAATGATGCACCTGTTGTCACTCCCCATTCCTGCTTTATTCATCTCTCCCACTAGTTTTTGGTTTTCTATTTTTTAGAAAAAAAAAAGGGCCATATTTCAAGCATACAAAGAACAGATGAAATACATCTGTGTATCCACCAGCTTAAGAAACAAACCCTAGCTGGAACTGGCATCCTGTGTAGATCACTCCAGCAGCTTCTGCTTCTCCCTCTTTCACCAGAGGAAAAACATTCCTAAACTCCCTTTGTGCCATATCTAGATATGTTTACACGCTCTGCTACTTGCTGTCAATAAAAAAAAAAAAGCTCAGAGATGTTTTTCCAGTGAGAGTACAAACACCCTGTGTGTTTAAAGGCATTTTTCCCCTACTTTATTTGATAGGACAGCGAGAAATTGAGAGGGGCAGAGGAGAAAGAGAGGGAGGGAGAGAGGGATGGAGAGAGAGAGAGAGAGAGAGAGAGAGAGAGAGAGAGACAGTACTTGCTTGACCGCTTGTAAAGTGTCCGCCCTGCATGTGGGAAGCCGGGCCTTGACCCTGAGTCTTAGAGCATGGTGATGTGTGAACATTCAATTGGGTATGCCACCACCCAACCCCTAATAGAAAATTTCATTTTTCAGTGTTTTTTGTTTTCTTTTTAATTTTTTATTGTCTTTATTTATTTATTGGATAGAGACGGTCAAAAATCAAGAGGGAAGGGGGAGAAAGAGAGGAAGAGAGGCAGAGAGATACCTACAGCCCCACTTCATCACTTGCAAAGCTCCCCCCCCACACAGGTGGAACCTGGGTCCTTGTGCACTTTAACATATATGCTCAACCAGGTGGGCCACCACCCAGCCTGGCTAATTCCATAATAATAAAATGAGAGTGTCCCCTTACATTAGCTTACTATATAGGTAAACATCTTTTCTTTTGATCTGGGGATAATAATTCTAGATAAGAATTCTAGGAATTCTAGGAAGAAGTGATATATCTCAAATGGTGGACTGTTTTACTACCTACAGACACTTCTGTTGTAACTGTACGGTAAAATGTTACTGCCTGCTCTTGCTTAAATTAGGAATTTAATGTTATTAATGTCAGTAGACAGCTGTCTCAGAGGTGGAAAATCAGAGGTGCAAAATCCTGGGTTTGATCCCTGCTACTGTCTGTGAATATCTTGGTTCTCATTCATTAAATAAGTAATTATTTTTTAAAATACCAGTTTGTACATGACATAGGCTTGAACTTCATCCCCACTGAACCAGAGGAAACTTTCCTTCTATCTGTCTCTTGCCGCCAGGAGCTGTTGCTAGAGGTTAGTGTCTGCATTATTCCACAATTTAATTTTTTTTATATTTATAAAAAGGAAACATTGTCAAAACCATAGGCTAAGAGGAGTACAGCTTTGCACAATTCCCACCATCAGACCGCCTTATACCATCCCCTCCACTGATAGCTTTCCTATTCTTCTATTCTTTAACTCTATGGGAGTATGGACCCAAGGTCATTGTGGGATGCAGAAGGTGGAAGGTCTGACTTCTGTAATTGCTTCCCGGCTGAACATGGGTGTTGACAGATCGATCCATACTCCCAGCCCCTCTCTCTCTTTCCTTAGTGGGGAAGGGCTGTGGGGAAGCGGAACTCCAAGGCACATTGGTGGGGTTGTCTGTCCAGAGAAGTCTGATCACATCCTGCTAGCATCTGGAGCCTGGTGCCTGAAAAGAGAGTTAATATGCAAAGCCAAACAAATTGTTGAACAATCATGGACCTAAAGGCTGGAATAGTGCAGATGAAGTGTTGGGGGGGTTGTCCTCCATTTTGTAGATAGCTGGTGAGCATATTTTAGTTATATTTCAAAGGGCCTGTAGCTATACTAGTGTTTTTTTTTTTTTTCTTTGCCTGATCCTGAAATCTGATATGTAGGTGGATCCTAATTATTGTCTGGGGAGATGATGTCATGGCTGGGAAAAGGACCAGAAAGCTGAATCAGGGAAGAGAGCAGCCTCCTAATATGGGAAAAGGGGTATGAATATTACTGTAAACCCCATCGATTTGATGTGATCTGGGGCCCATAATTAGCTTAGGAGCCTGTGTGACCTCTGCATCCCTGTAGAACTGAGCTCACATTCTGTGGTCATGAGTAGGAACATTCCATGCTGCCCTAGTATTGACCCATCTTCCTCAGGTGTAGCGTAGAGTATGTTGTCCATGCTCCCTTTGGAGGATGGATGGAACATTCTCTACCATTGTTGATGCAGGTTGAGGGCAAGGTCATATGGGGGCCCACAAAGGGGTCTATTTTGTTGTTCCTGATAGAAATGACCAGTAACAATGGAGAGAGGGACTTATTTGAGTTCTAGGCCCATCAAGTCTGTTTGGGAATCTCCGGACTCCCCGATTAGGGCCCCAGCTGGAATTCCACCATTCTTAATGGTCATTTTTCCTTTTTTTGGCCTCCAGGGTTATTGCTGGGGCTCGGTGCCTGCACTAGGAATCCACTGCTCCTGGAGGCTATTTTTCCCTTTTGTTGCCTTGTTGTTTATCATTGCTGTTGTTAGTGTTACTATGGCTGTCGTTGTTATTGGATAGGACAGACAAAATTGAGAAAGGTTGAGAAGACAGACAGGGCGAGAGAAAGATAGACACCTGCAGACCTGCTTCAGTGCCCGTGAATCGACCCCCCTGCAGGTGGGGAGCCAGGGCTTGAACTGGGACCCTTATGCTGGTTCTTGCACTTTGTGCCATGTGCGCTTAACCCACTGCTCTACTGCTCAGCCCCCTCTTTTGTCTTTTTTTATTGTTGTTCCACCACTTGTGGTGTAAGCTTCCTTCTGGGGACCCAGGCCTTGAACATGAGTCCATGTGTACTCTCTTGGGTGAGCCACCACCCAGCCCTCTATCATTCTTCTACTTGAGAAAAGTCAGTGAACCTGCAGTAATGACAAAAACAAAAAAACAAAAACCGCAGTAATAATAGTGTCTTTCAAACATTGTGATTTAAGGTTTGCTACACAGTTAAAGATCCTAAGGGGCCAGGATTGTAATTCGGTGCTCTTCCAAAATAAAAATGAAGATGATAAATTCTTTAATATTTATTTATTTATTTATGAGAAGGATAGGAGAAGAGAGAGAGAGAGAGAACCAGACATCACTCTGGTACGTGCGCTGTTGGGGATCGAACTGAGGATATAATGCTTATGACCCCAACACTTTATCCACTGCGCCACCTGCTGGACGGAGATGCTAAATTCTTTATAAGATTCTTTTACCTCATTTGTTTGTCTTTCCTTCATGATGCGATTTGAAAACTTTATAATATCCCTGGAAATACTGAAAACTCATTGAAGTTCCATAGAACTGAATTTTAGCTTCCCGTTTTATTTGCATGTAAGGGGAAAAAATGCTGAAGGTTTTTCTCAGATAATTCCCAATATAATATCAGTTATTCTACAGGCACTTTGTGGTTATTTATGTCGACACACTACAGGCAAGATACAGTTGAAAGATATTCACAGGGAATTCAGATGACAACCTATTTTGGATGAAGGTTTCAAGTACAATAGGAACAGTGGTAGACTTCCCTTCATTCCCTGTAGAAGCTCTAGAACATTCCGACCCTGAGCAGGCCAGTTGGGTGAACTTCTTCTTTGTGGCCTGCAGGTGGCAGTGCCACACCAGAAAAAGCTCCTAACTTCCGGCAGTGAGGAGGCACGCAGCCTGAAAATGGCCTGATTGCTAAAAAAACAAAACACACAAACAAAAAAAAAAAAACCCAAAACATAAGCTGCAGTAAGGTGTTAGCTGCATTTGGATGTAAAAGCAGACCCCCAGCCTTGATGTGTTCCCCATATTTACATATATTTGAATGGCTGCTCCAGCCCGTTGTGGGCCCCTGGGTGAGATCTTTTGGGATTTCCCCGTTTTCTCCCCATCTGACTTGCTACTTTAGCTCTTGTTTCTTCCTGGGAGTAACCTCTCCCTTACAAAAATACCTACTTCTCTCCCGTGCATCAGCGAGGCATCCATGTTCTCCATGACGGAGACGGAACTGGAGTCAAAAGTGACATCGCAGCAAGAAGATAGCATTAAGATAGATTTGGACTTCCAGTTCCACTGCAGTGACTGCCACCAACAGCACAGCATAGCTTTCTTCTCAAGTGCTTTTTTTTTTCTTCTTCCTCTCAGCTTGCCATTGTTTACTTTCTTTTTACCATTCCGATCAGTAGGGAAGCCTTGGAGGAAACCCCAAGAGCAGTGTGCTTGCTTTGGGGGAAAGGAGTAGAGGAAAAATTCAGAGGCTAGAGCTTTCCCCCTCCTGTCTCTGAGGAATCAGAAAAGGGAGTATGTGAGACTGACTGATCACAAATTTAAAAAAAAAAAAAAAAAAATATATATATATATATATATACATATAGTAGGGGACAAAAGGGAAGCAGGCAGCCTAATCTCAGAAACTGGATAAATGGGGGGGCGAGGGCTGCTATCAAGCCACCCAGCTTGGTGTCAGAGCACCCCTGGGATTTTCCTCTGGCTGGAGGCTCCTTCTACCTCACCTCCCTTTTCCAGGTGAAGGTGATTCTCATGGAAGGAAGGCTGGTGGGGGGCGAGGTGAGGGGAGGAGGAACAAGCTGTTCTTTTTTTTTTTTTTTTTTTTTCTAGAGTTGCCCTAGCTATCCCTACTGGCATTCAAAGTAGTCATCTATGCAAAGGATCCACAGGAACAGTTAGAGGAGATGGCTAACCTCCTTGGCTGTATTATAATGTGCTGTAGTTTTCTCAGGCTCTTGAGCCCAGTCCCGAACAGAGTAGTGTTTCATCCACCCCATATTCCGTGAGCTACATACACAGTGAGTTTCTAACTCCAAGAACAAGCTTCGGTCGCATCCCATCCCATGTACAGAACGTGTTAAGTAAGTCTCAGTCCACAGCATCACAACTAGGCTGCATGACGTTTAGAACTGTTTTTTTTTCTTTTTTTTTTTTTTTAGAACTGTGTTTTAAAGACGGCTTTACTTTGGATAATTTGATAATTATCTATATTGCCTATGGTATGTGTGAAGAATGAGATTCCTTTGGGTTTTGAATTTAATTCAAGCTTGTCTTTCAGAAGATTCTATCTACTGGGCAGTGTTATATATATATTTGGGGGTTTTTTGTTGAACATATTATGTTCTTTTTTGTTTTGTTTAAGTTTTTAAAAATATTTATTTATTTATTCCCTTTTGTTGCCCTTGTTGTTTTATTGTTGTAGTTATTACTGATGTCGTTGTTGTTGGATAGGACAGAGAGAAATGGAGAGAGAAGGGGAAGACAGAGAAGGGGAGAGAAAGATAGACACCTGCAGACCTGCTTCACCACCTGTGAAGCAACTACCCTGCAGGTGGGAAGCCGGGGGCTCGAACCCGGATCCTTGAGCTGGTTCTTGTGCTTTGTGCTACCTGCGCTACCGCCCGACTCCCGAATAGATTATGTTCTTTTGTTGCACTAACAAAATCTTTTCTTCTTAATAGGCAGCATTTTATTCTAAGATATTGATCTCATGCTACGTTGAACACTTTCTTTTAAAATATACATAGGAGATTGGAGAAGTCTAGGACTTTGGTTGCCTCTGGAACCAAGTACAAGTTCGCACTTCTTTTTCATCGCTGTGGCACCTGTATCAATTAGCGTAGATGTGGTCATTCAGACGTAGAAAGAGATAGTAAGATTTATTTACCAAATTGAAAAGAAATTAAGGGGGGGGTGATTTTCTCTAAATAACATTCATAGTCAATGTGATCTCCAAATTCTTGTTTTCCTACTTATTTTTTTGAGATTTTATATTTATTTATTTTCCGTTTTGTTGCCCTTGTTTTTTTATTGTTGTTGTTTTTTATTATTGTTGTTGTTTTTTATTATTGTTTTATTATTTTTATTATTATTGTTGTTGTTGTTGTTAGATAGAACAGAGAAATGGAGAGAGGAGGGGAGGACAGAGAGGGGGAGAGAAAGACAGACACCTGCAGACCTGCTTCACCGCCTGTGAAGCGACTCCCCTGCAGGTGGGGAGCCAGGGGCCACTTTTTTAGATTGGATAAATGTTTGAGTCCCTTTGGGATGCTTGATTAGAACTTAAATATCATTTAGATTCACATTAAACTGGAAATTACAGGATAATGATAATTTTCAAAGATGGGATATTTAGCAAGGTGTTTGCTTTGGAAGGATGACGATGAGAATAAAAATAATAATGAAAATGCATCTGTTGACTACTTTAAAATTTGTGCAATGTTTTCCTGTGTAGAGGCAATGTGCTGTCATGGAAAGACCTGAGGCTTTTGACTTCAGACCTGGTTACTACCCCCAACTCAGCCATTTCTTTGCTGTCACTCACCCTTCCTTCTCTCTTGGTTTTTTACCTGAGATATGAGGATGACACCTGTGTTGAAACATGACTATTCAGCAAAAATGAACATTTTAGAAGCTTATAACATGAACTAGTAGTCTTACAGACCCCAGCATTAATCTGCAAAGTTTTAGTAACAAGTAGTCTTAATTTTAAAAATAGAGCACTTTAGAGGCTGGCCAGTGGTGCACCTGTGAGAGCACACACACTAGTATGTGCAAGAATCCAGGGTATGAGGCCCACTCCCCACCTGCAGGGGACAAGCTTCACAAGTGGCAAAGCTGGTTGGCAGGTGTCTCTCTCTCTCTCCTTTTCTATGCCCCCTTCCCCTCTTAATTTCTTTCTGTCCTATCAAATAGAAGGAAAAGAGGCATGTACAAACTATTGTATTTTACTGTCAACTGTAAACCATTCTCCAATAAAGAAATTTTAAAAAGAAATGAAAAATGGTCACTGGGAGGAGTTGATTCGTAGTGCCAGCACCAATAATCCTGGTGGAAATCTAAAAAAATATATAGATAACTTTATTGGTGAAATATTGATTTATAAGACTGTTGAGCACGATTTCAGGTCTCCCTGTGATAGGTGTCCACATACCACACTTTCTACCAGCTTTTCATCTTCCTCTACCACAGGACACCATCAGCCCCCTCCACCTCCCTCTGTCCTTCAGAGTCCTGAGATCTGTTGTAGTAAACCATACCTAGTGACGCTTTACCCTGTCCTTTCCCTTCCTTTGTGTCTTAAGTCCCACTCAGGAGTGGGATCATCTGATTTTTTTCCCCTCTTCTGTTTATTTCACTTAACACGTTGCCCTCCACTTCCAACCAGATTGTAGCAGAAGAGAAACTTACATCATTTCTTTTTTTTAATATTTATTTTATTCCCTTTTTGTTGCCCTTATTATTATTATTGATGTCATTGTTGTTGGATAGAACAGAGAGAAATGGAGAGAGGAGGGGGAAGACAGAGAGGGAGAGAAATATAGACACCTGCAGACCTGCTTCTCGCCTTGTGAAGCGACTCCCCTACAGGTGGGGAGCCAAGGGCTCGAACCGGGATCCTGGTCTTTGAGCTTTGCTGGTCTTTGAGCTTTGCGCCACGTGCACTTGACCCACTGTGCTACCGCCTGACTCCCACTTGCATCATTTCTTATGAGTAGTATTCTATTGTCTAGATTCTACAATTTCCTTCCTCACTCATCAGTCCTTCAACATTTGGTCAGGAAGCAGTCTTTATCTCTACAGATGAGTCAGCTGAGGTAAGATCAGCAATCCAGGGTCTCCAGACCTGTTTTATTACCCCAAGACCAGGGCACTTCCCTCACTTGAAGCTACCAGAGCAAGACAGCAAAAATGGGCAAAATAACATGTCAGTTGTTAAATGAGACCATCGGATGCCGTCTACTAATAATTTCCCTGAAGGTAGCAATTCCTGCTCCATTTCCTCTCTGTCATACTTGTGATATTTGAGGCTTCTTGGATTCCCAACGGAAACTCCATCCTTTTCTGTCCTGCTCACAGATGCCAAAGGAGAGAGACTGTCTGTTCCTAAATCCCCCTCCCCATCCCTTATCCAGTATTTTATTGCTGATAACACGTCTCTTGGAACACATTTCACAACTTATTGCAACAGACTACAGCGAGGAACCGCTGTGTGTGATGTGTTCCTGGGGGAATAAGCTGGTCACTTTGTAGTCAAGGCTCTCTATCAGGGAGTGATGAAAAAAAAAATTGCCAGGGCCTGCAGGAGGCTAAAAAGTTCAGGCTGGAGATTGCAGGCAATCACTGGCTCTTGAGTAAGAAAGCGGTGGGATTAAAGTGCAGGCCTGCAGCAGAAGTGGTTCAGGAGAGAATAAATTCTGGAAGCCAGACCAGTTAGACCCTTGCAGTGCAGTGGTTAGGACAAGATCAAGCCTGAGCGAAGGCTGTGACAGCGGCAATGGACAAGAATACGCAGAGACAAGAGAGCCCAGCACTGGTTGGAGATCCATGTCCAAGTGAGGAGGAAAAGGGATCAGGCGATGAAAAGGAGCCTCAAAATCCACTGCCAGTGAGGTAGTAGGTTTCCTTCTTTAATCACTTGCTTATAATGTCTATTACAATTATTTGTGCATGGCCAAATCATCTTGCAGCCCTGGAATTCAAAAGACCATGGATGGAAAAGAGAGAATCCAGAGAGCACTCAAGCATGAGTTTTACATTTGCATAGATAATAATAATATAGGCACTCTGTTGCCTCACGGAATTATTTGGTAATGCACTGCACTGGTTTCAGACTCTAGGTGAGGTGGTTACTCTTGCAAACATCTGAATGAAGGACTTGGGTTCTGGAACATTACAAGGGGTGTCATGATGACCAGGGGGCACTTAATGAATTGCGGCCCTTGACATCTGACGAACCAATAACTGGAATGTTTGACATGGCAGAGAAAATACAGTTTTAAATTTACACTGCAGTTATCTGATAGGCTTTATTACCCCATGTCTGTGGGCTTGGGCTCCCTCAGGGCAGAGGTCTTTGTTCTGTCTGTTGCTGAATCCTCACTTAATTAGTGAGTGCTCAATAAAAAATTGTTGGATGAATGGAAGGGAGGGGATATGGAACTCTGGTGGTGGGAACTGTATGGAATTGTACCCCTCTTATCCCACAATCTTGTTGATCATTATTAAATCACTAATA
Source organism: Erinaceus europaeus (assembly GCF_950295315.1). Classification (NCBI taxonomy): domain Eukaryota; kingdom Metazoa; phylum Chordata; class Mammalia; order Eulipotyphla; family Erinaceidae; genus Erinaceus; species Erinaceus europaeus. The sequence continues at coordinate 21,290,977 of NC_080185.1, forward strand.
ATAATTTAAAAAGAAGTTGAAAAAGAAGAAAACACAAAGCAGAACTTGGGCTGGGCCTGGTGTATTGCACCAAAGTAAAAGACTGGTAGGGGGTGGGGTGGGTGGGTGGAGGGAGAGGGTTCAGATTCTGGAATGTGTTGGCAGAGGAGGACCTAGAGGGGGGTGAACTGTTATGTGGAAAACTGAGAAAGGTTCCACATGTATAGACTGTAAACCATTAATCCCCCCAATAAAGAAAGAAAAAGTTAGATTTAAGGGCCCTGAAAGAAAAGTTGTTGGATGAACCAATGAAGCCACGGATTTAAGGTGTCTGGCTAATGATCGTAGTCTCCATGCTGGAAGGGATGTTGATTGTGAGGGAGAAACTGAATAAAGGCTTACTGATTTGAGCTGGAAGAAATTGGACAGAATTTGGACTAGTGAAACTATTGTCTGTTTGGTTCTATGTTATATGATATGCAGCCAAATAATGTTCAATATATATATTTAATGCAGTGGCAGGTGAATCCAAAGGCCTTGCACATATGTGAAACTGCTGAGCTATAATTTTTACTTTTATTTACTTATTTATTTTTGAAATTTCCCCCCGTTTATTGGGGGGGATTAGTGGTTTACAGTAGAGAGAGGAAAATACAGTAGTTGGTACATGTGTAACATTTCTCAGTTTTCCACATAACAGTTGAGCCCCTTCTAGGTCCTCCTCTGCCATCATGTTGGGGTCCTGGAACATTTATTTATTTATGTTTGAGATACAAAGAGAGGAAGATGTGGGGGAGAAGCTCCATAAGTCCATTCCAACGTCCTGGAGTTTCCCTCAGTATCCCTGTGGTGCTCCCATGTTCGGCTGGGGACCAAACCCAGGGCCTCGAGCATGGTAAAGTGTGCACGCCACTTGCAGAGCACCCCTGGCCCTTGGGCTGATCAGTTTTACATGGAATAGTAAGCTGTGACAGAGACCCAATCATTCTTTTTTTTTTTTTTTTTTGCTAGTGATGACCTGGAACAGTTTATGGAAAGCCAAGGTGCCACGAGCCCAGGAATCCTCATTTTAACCACAAGCCTCAGCAAACCATTCATGCGACTGGAAAAGTATGTTACTCTCCTGCAGGAGCTGGAACGGCATATGGAGGTAAGGAAAGGCAAGCTCTTTCCTTCCTTCCTTCCTTCCTTCCTCCCTCCCTCCCTCCCTCCCTTCCTCTCTTTTTTCCTTCCTTCCTTCCTTCCTTCCTTCCTTCCTTCCTTCCTTCCTTCCTTCCTTCTTTCCTTCCTTCCTTCCTTCCCTTTTAAGCACGTGTATAAAATGTGAGTTACTGCTCTGGACGAAGCAACCTGTCTGTTTCCAATCTAGTCTTTCAGAGGAACTCGGGAAAGATCTGCTTTCACATTTTCCTTCATTCACTCTTCCTTTCTTCCCAGGCTACTCATTTGCTTTTCTGCAGCAAAATAAGGACATTTTTAGCTCTCTACCCCCTTCATATGAAAACCGGCTTGTTTTCATATATATATACCATTTAAGTAGTATGAATTTTTAAAGAGGGAAATGGAGAGAGGAGGGGAAGACGGAGAGGGGGAGAGAAAGATAGACACCTGCAGACCTGCTTCACCGCCTGTGAAGTGACTCCCCTGTAGGTGGGGAGCCGGGGTCTCAAACCGGGATCCTTAAGCCGGTCCTTGTGCTTTGTGCCACGTGCACTTAACCTGCTGCACTACCGCCCGACTCCCATGATTTTTTAAATTAGTGATTCAACACTGATTTACAAAATTACAGGCTTACAGGGGGTACAGTTCCACACCATTGCCACCACCAGAGTTCTGTGTCCCCATTCCCTCCAGTGGAAATTGTAGTGGTTCTCCCAAGGCCACAGTGTGGGTTTCTAAAAGTGTACAATTTTAGTGATTTAATTTATTTTTACATTGTGAAATGGTGACCTCAGATTAATTCACACCTCCATCACCTCACCCAGTTACCCTCCACACCCTTTTTATGGTTAGAAGACTTACGGTTTTTCAAGCATATTATACAGTGTTGGTAACTGCAATCACCAAGCCATACACTAATCTCCAGACTTTACTCCTCTCAGGACTGTAAGATTACATCATTTTCCTACTAAAAATTCGTGGTCATCCTCCCTCCCTGTCACCCTCCTGCTACTTCCTCCAGTCTATGCTAACTTCTTGACTTAGGTTTTCCTCTGCCCTCTCTATTGATGGTGGTTCAGTATAAATGGACCCTGTGGTGCTGATATATTGATCAACTGTATTGTAGGAAGTAAAGCCAGAGGACATTAGCAAACATGGAGAATAGTTGCTCTGTAGACAGGAATATTTCTCTCTAGAACACTGAATATTTCTAGAACACTGAATGTTTCTAGAACACTGAATATTTCTCTCTAGAACGGCAGGTTCTGGCATTTCCTTAAAGATTAATAAGTAGGTCCAATACTCATTTCTCTCTCTAAGCAGCCACACACGGACTCCAAAGTTCCCGCACATCTTTTGGTAGTTGACTGGCAGCATTTGAGCAAAGCCATCATCTTTTCTCAGTGTCCCGTTCCACAATAAGACATGAGAACTGAACATTGTTTTTTTCATCAAGAGCCCAAGTCTTCTGAGAGGAACCCAGCCAGGAGCAATGGCACTTGAGGTGCCCCAGTGGTGATGGAGCATGCGGG